>NC_056739.1:1206800813-1206828313 GCF_019279795.1 Protopterus annectens | reverse complement strand
ATTGAAGAAAAGGGTGTCACCTGCCAAGTTATTGGACTTACTTATGCTAGCAAGTAGTTTGTTAGAAGAGCGTAGGGAATTAAGATTATTACAAGGGGTAATGAGGTTAGCGAGCATAGGAGTATTGTTTGGTTGGTAAAAGATCTTATGGGCAATGGTAAGTTGGGAAAAAATCAGAATGTTAGGAAGTTCAAGCCAATCTAGCTGCTTTAGATTCAGACAGTGGTGAGTTTGAAATGCATTACCAGTGGCAAATCTGGCAATATGGTTGTAGGAGGTTGCTAGTTTGAGAAGATTATTTATTTTTAGATTACTGTAAATAGGTGAGGCATAAAGAAGAGTTGATATTAAATGAGAGTGGGCAATAGTAGTTCTAGTTGTTGGAGTTAAGAAGGGTTTGATTCTATATAAGGAGCCCATTTTTCTGTTTACTGTTTGTATGGTGTTATTTATATGGCTATCGAAATTAAGGTTGTTGTCGATTGTGACTCCTAATAGTTTGGTGGTAGAGTCGGGGAAGATAAGGGTGCCATTGTTGGATTTGGCAGAGAAGTCTGTAGGCGAGGACCTACTGGTAGGTGTAAAGAGTAGGAGCTTAGTTTTTTGGCATTCAAAAGGAGGCAGCATTTCAAGAACCAAACTTCTACTGAGTTGAATACTTTTTGAGTTAGTGAATGTAGTTCAGAAATGGAGTTGGCAGAACATATAAGCGTGGAATCATCGGCATATTGAATGCAGGTGGCTTCAGGGATTGCTACATGAAGGTCATTGATGAATAATGAAAAGAGAAGAGGTCCTAAAATGGAGCCCTGAGGGACTTCAAGGGTGACTGGCAGGTGAGATGATAGCTTATTTTCCCAGAGAACTGCCTGTTGCCTATTGTTGAGGTAGGACTTAAACCATCGTATAGCTAGGATAGCCAGAGAAAGAGATTCAAGTGTTTTTATAAGCAGGGGGTGGTTTATCATATCAAAAGCCTTTGAAAGGTCAATGAAGAGAGAAGAAGAGAGGATGTTGTTAATACGGTTGTTATTAATGGAGTCGGTGAAAGATAGGAGAGCGGTGGTAGTACTATGAAATGGCCTAAAGCCATGCTGGCAGTTAGCCAGTATGTTGTGTTTAGTTAAGTGGTCTAATAGTTGGCAGTGAATGCATTTTCCATGACTTTTGCTAAAGATGATAGTAGAGCTATCAGCCTGTAGTTAGAGTAATCATTAGATTTACCACTTTATGTAGGGGGATGATGTGGGAGATTTTCCACATGTCTGGGATGATTCCTTCATTGATGGTTTTGTTAATTAGGATGGATATGGGAAAGGCAATGACTTTGGCTGCTTTTTGCAAATATTCAGAAGGTAACTGGTCAGCTGAAGGAGTACAAGGCTTAAGTTTTAGTAAGATTTTGTAGATGAGAGTGGTTGAGATAGGTTGAAATTGGAATGTTGGTAAAGATCCAGCTAAAGAGGTTGGGAGCCTTGTGTTATCAGTGGAAAGCTGGCTAGCTAGGGATTGTATGGTTTCTGTGAAGTAGGTGTTGAGGTTGTTGGCCGTTTGATGTGGGGTATTATGATCAGCATCTTGAGGGGATGGTGTGCTAGAGTGACCAGGGTGAAGGAGCCTATTTATGCTAGTCCAAAATTTCTGTGGATTCTTTTGGTGTGTTTGCTGTAGTTTACAATAGTAGTTCTTTTTGTCAGTAAGTATAGCTTTTTTTGTTATATTTCTTAGCTGTCTGAAAGTTTGTTGTTCAGGGGAAGTTCTGTTACTCTCCACTTAGCCCATGATTTGTTTCTAAGTAGAATTTTCTGTCTGGTTTCTTTTGAAAGCCAGGGGGCTGGCTTGGATTTCATTCTAATAGATCGTTTAGGTGTATGTTCATTGAGATTTGCTAGAAATTTAGACTTAAAATATTTAACAGCCTCATCTAGTGGGAGAATTTTTAGAGGTTTCCAGTCACAGGCATTGAGTTCATTTGGGAATAGTACAGGGTTAAAGTGTTTCTTGGTTCGTGAGATCCTATAGGTAGGGGTGTTAGAAATGTCATTCTTTTGCTTATAATGTAAGTTAGAGTATGATCACTTAGATCATCTGGTAAAGTTCCTACATTGTAAGTATGTGGATATTTATTAATAAGTATCCAGTCTAAGGTGCTCTCTTTTTTGGTTGGTTTGTTAATTCTGGTAGTTGAGGTGATAGTTTGAATAAAGCCATACAGATTAGTATGTGAGGAAGGATTATTAGTATTGAAAGTTTTCCAGTCAGTTTTAAAGTCACCTAGTATTATTGTTTCTTGTGGGTAAGTTGAGGACTCTCAGCTAAGAATATCTTCTATTATAATATTGTTATTGCTGGGGGGGTAGGTAGATACAGATGACATAAAGGGATTTGTTAGGGTCGATTTGATGTCTGGAGATGAGGACTTCAGCCTTACTGTCCAGAGGTGGGTTATAAGTTATAGAGGAGATCTGTAGGCAATTTTTATATAGGAGTGCTACTCACCCACCCTTACGTTTTAAGCGGTCTTGTCTCAATATTTTATAGCCAGGGGGGATAATTTTGTTATGCTTAGTTCCAGGTTTTAACCAAGTTTCTGTAAGGCAGAAGATGTCAAAGGAGTTACTATCGAGGAGGGCATGGAGATGGGCAATTTTGTTGTTGATACTGCAGATATTGAGATGTCCTATTAGTAAAGATTTGGAGAATTTGGTCTGGGTTGGAAGGTTTGAGGGTGTGGTGCAGTGAATATTTACTGTAGAGGCATTGGTTGGGCTAGGATTAGGGTAGAAGTCCCCATCCTGTAAGGTAGGGTTCTTTAGCTTAAATACTGGGTTGTATGAATAGTTAGTTTGAAGTTTCACTTTTCGTACTAAGAGGTTATTGTACTTAATGTGTGTGTGTCGATGGAATTGAGGTAGCAGATAGCAGTGAGTGGAGATGTTGTTAATGTGTATATGGGAGTGGGAGATATCATGAATGGTTGTTTGTTTTGGAAAGTGTTTATGGTGGAAGTAATCAGACTTTTCAAAACAGGTTAGGAGATAGGCAGAGGTGAGGGCAGGTAGAAATGTGGTTAAGTATAGCTTTTTTTGTTATATTTCTTAGCTGTCTGAAAGTTTGTTGTTCAGGGGAAGTTCTGTTACTCTCCACTTAGCCCATGATTTGTTTCTAAGTAGAATTTTCTGTCTGGTTTCTTTTGAAAGCCAGGGGGCTGGTTTGGATTTCATTCTAATAGATCGTTTAGGTGTATGTTCATTGAGGATTGCTAGAAATTTAGACTTAAAATATTTAACAGCCTCATCTAGTGGGAGAATTTTTAGAGGTTTCCAGTCACAGGCATTGAGTTCATTTTGGAATAGTACAGGGTTAAAGTGTTTCTTGGTTCGTGAGATCCTATAGGTAGGGGTGTTAGAAATGTCATTCTTTTGCTTATAATGTAAGTTAGAGTATGATCACTTAGATCATCTGGTAAAGTTCCTACATTGTAAGTAAGTGGATATTTATTAATAAGTATCCAGTCTAAGGTGCTCTCTTTTTTGGTTGGTTTGTTAATTCTGGTAGTTGAGGTGATAGTTTGAATAAAGCCATAAAGATTAGTATGTGAGGAAGGATTATTAGTATACAACTTTCATTGTAGTTTGCATATTGTTATGAATATCTATACAAATACAATGGAGGTAGACTGGGATACGATAATAAAGAACTAGTGAGAGTGGGAGATACTTAAGGAGAGGGAGGAGTAGTGCTATAGGGTATGGAAAAGCACTCTAAGTAGAGATACTAGAGAGAGTTAGAGGAGGAGGGTTTAGCTAGGTGGAGTAAGTGGTTGGAGCAATTGATTGGTTGGATGAGAGAGAGGGTGTGGTTTAGGAAGTATAAGTGTATGACCACTGGGGGTGGGTGAAATTTGGGGGTAGGGTAGGGGAACGGAGCGGGTTCAGACAAGAAGACAGGTTTTGAGGGAAAATAATCAGTGATTTGGGAGGTAAGTCCAAAGTAAGGTATCTAGGAGGTCAGAGACTAAAATAGCAGAGTGAGAGAAGAGCTGACTAAGGGTTGATTCAGAGGCAAAGAAATAGGTTCAGGAGTAACAGAGGTAAGAGGGAGACAAAAATAAGGTTTAAAGGCTGAAATATAGGAGCAAGGTAAATTATGGATAAATAGGTAGAACTACTGTCCTCTAATGGTCATAGCAGGTAATGTAAGTAGAGTCCACCAAAAGGGGTTTTAGAGAGACTAGTGGATGGCAGAGATGAGAAGAATAAAATATAATTTACAAGCAGGGAGGAGAGTTTTAGGAGGAGGTTAAGGAGGGTATAGGGAATGTGACTATGAGAGACAATATGGGAGGTTTAACTCTGGCAGGCAGGATGTAATATAATAAGAGACTATGGCTGCTGATAGCCCTGCAGGGAACGCTCACTTAAACAAAATAAGACAGGAGTTTATATCTCCTAGAAGATACCACTGCTCTAGAATAGACTCCCATTCACATAAAACAAAGTTCATCTCTGTCCATTTTCAAGCACAACTTGAATCTATGGATGGGAAACAGAAAATTTACCCAAGGACTTCTCCCTGTATACTAATAGACAGAGGCAGCTCTTAAATGCTTTATCCCATACAAGGGTCTCCTCAGATTATCTATGGTACTATCCCAGTTATTCTGATTAGCGGTAATATATAATTATCAACCATTGGATGGGTAAAGCCAATCTCTAACTAAATGGGATAGGTTAATTTGCGCACAAAAAGGAAATTGTCTAAACTTGAAATGACCTGCAAGGGCAGCTAGCCTAGTACATACCTATGAATCTATAAGAATAAATGGTGCAATTTGGGAACAAAAATAAAATAATGGAGTCCTCTCTGATAAGTTGTGTTTGAACATAGGAATAAGTCAGGGGGTGTCCTCTTTCCCCATTGTTAGTTATTTGCTTTATACTTGGAGCCATTGGCAAAGAAAATAAGGGACTCAGAAATGCAATGATATAATTGGGATGGTAATCAAGGAAAGTTGGCTTTATTTGCAGATGATATTATTTTGTACTTCATAAATCCAGAAAAGGACATTTCAGTGTTGTATGACATTTTGAGAGAGTTTCAAGTCTTTTCAAGATATAACATTAATGAAGATGAGACAAAGGCTAAAGCTGTAAATAATGTACCCACACATTAATTGCTTCAGCAATACCCATATTTATGGGAACAAATATGAAGTATTTAGGAATATGAATTAAAAAGGCTTATGTTATCACAGCTAAGGATATCTGAGAAGAGACTAAACAAAAACAATACAAAAAAATGAGAAACTGGAAGCTCTTGCTTATGGATATGGAATGTAAGATACATGTTTTTAGTCCCTTAAGTTTTATATATGGAGCAGGCTTATTTTTATCAGACAAGAGAAAAATTTGTTGACAATAATTAATAAAGAGTTGAAGAAATCTATCAGCTAGAGGAAGAGGGCAACAGTTAAGTGGGATAAGCTGATCACTCCAATAGATCAAGGTATTTTAGGATTACCGGATTTGTTTGAAGGGATATTTTAGTGCAATACAGTTAAGGTTCATCTACGTTACACAAGAAGAGGGTTATAATTCACATGGAAAGTGATGATGATTAAGCTGGGAGGAAGTTAAAGAAGTAAGAAGAGAGTGGGATTTTGAATGCATTCCCTTAAGGAGAACAAAACAATCATACAGAATATTATATTCAAAAAGCAGCAATATGGAAGATAGTTTCCGGCCTGAAGTCCAAATGTCGTCTTGGCCTCATCCACATCACACTATATTACCTTTCTCTCTCTAGTTATTTGCTCCCAATATCTTGGTTCCTTTCCCGGTTTTCTCCAGCAAATTCCAGCCCTCTCTTTCCTATTCTCTGTACCCCTAATTGTAGTCATCCCTATGAGAAGAATCTCCTTTCTCTATTCCCATGTTGGCTTCATTATTAGAAGACTTTCTGCTACTTTATGAATATAATATTCTGTATAGTTACTGTCATTTGCCTTAAGGATCTGCATCATCTAAAATCAGTCTCTCCTCATTTCTTGAGTCCCCCCCCCATTTCATCATCATCCCTTTCCCCTTTCCACTTTGAATTATTGCCTTTTCCTTGTGCTATGTATAGGAGCCTTAACTGTGTAGCTCTGAAATACCCATTTGAATCAGGTAATCCCAAGCCACCTTGCTCTGTCTGAAGGATCCAGTTATCCCTCTTGACTCTTGCCCTCTTCCCCTTCCAGACAAATCTGATGGGTCTCCCAGATACAATCTTTCAATTCTTTACTAATTGCTATCCATAGGTCCTCCTCTGGTTGATAAACATATGCCTGACCTGTGTATAAAACTGAAGATGCTAAAAACATTTTCACTGCTTGTATCTTGCTATCCATGTCCACAAAACAGAGCTTCCAATTTCTCAGTTTTTATATTATCTTTTTAGTCTCTTCCCACATATAAATAGCTACCATAACAGAACCTTTTTTCGTCTATACTCCTAAGTACTTCATTTTATCATGTCCCCATAAATATGTGCATTGCTGAAACAATTTGCATGTAGGTACATAGTTTACTGCTATTGCCTTTGTTTTATTTTTATTAATTCTGTATCCTGAAAAAAACTTGAAACTGTCTTAGAATGTTTCAAAACACTGAAACGTCCTTTTCTGTTTTTATCAGGTACAAAATAATATAATTTGTAAATAAAGTAAACTTTTCTTGATTAGCATACCAATTATAGCCTTGAATTTATGAGTCCATTATTTTCTTTGCCAATGGTTCTAAATATAACACAAATAACAAAGGGAAAAGGACATCACTGCTTGGTTTCTGTACTTTAACAAAACCTATCAGAGAGGAACCATCCACTTTAATTTTCATCTGTGATTCCTCATATATCCTCCTAATCAACCTTATAATTTTATCAGGGAATGGAAATACCTCCATTGCCATACTCATAAAACCCCAGCTTACTCTGTTGAATGCTTTCTCTGTACCAAGTCCCACCAACAGTGGTACTTTCTTACATTCTGCTTCCTTCTGGATCATCATTGCTCTACTAATGTTGTCAAATGTTCGCCTCCACTCCACAAAACCACATTGATCCATACCTATCAATTTTGGCATCATTTTGCCATTCCTTTAGCTATTATAGACAACATTTTTTTATAATAATGGTTTAGAATCAAAATATGCCTCTATAACATTGAATCTGATGGGTCTTTACCATCTTGAGGTATTACACCCACCACAGCTTTCTTCCAGGATATCCTTTAAAACACTGTTAAACAAAACCTTCCAGATTGTTATCACTTTCTTCACTCCTGTCTTCAAAACTTCCACAGCAATAACATCTATTCCTAGAGACTTTCTGTAGATTGGTTATACATCATCTCATCTCCTCCTATCCTAACTGTTAGTAATTGAGCCTCATCTTCCTCTAACCTTGGTATATTTAATTCTTCCATAAACATTTCCATTTGTACTTTTTCTTGATTTCCATATTTCTCTGCTTTATACAGATTTTCATAAAGTTTCCAAAATATTTCTAATACCGCTACAGGATCTCTGGTTATTTTCCTTATTACAGGCTCTCTAAACTTGGAAACAACCCTTTCTGCTTCTGTTGCCTTAGCTGTTCTGCTAACAGCTTTTGTGCTCTAGTGTCATTATTAAAAAAACAGTTGCTTAACAGCAATCTTTCTGAACTCATGTACATTATTAAGGTAATCCCTTACTTTCTGTTTATCACTCTGCAGTTTGCCCTCTTCTTGTTCTGTGAGACTCTCCCTATTCTGCATTACTTTAACCTTTATCAGTCCCTCTAAATAATTCTTGTCACTTCTTAACCATAATCTCTTTTTCTTTTATTTATACCCTATGTTTAAATACCACTTTCATTTTATCCCACTCCCTAGTTATATTTTCTGAAGAAATCTTCTCTAATAACTCCCGAATAATTTCCACTACCCATTCATTAAATTTCTCTGTGTTTAGCAGACAGGTGGGGAAGCGCCAGTGTCTAATTTTTATTTCATTACCCTGCATTTTTATTTTAGTTATTATTGGTATGTGATCTGAAATAGTTATTGGATGCATATCAAAGCTTTTAATAAAATGCACATATTCCTATGAAATATAATTTCTGCCTAGCCTAACCCAGTTTTTGTAACTTGGGGTATAATAAGTAAATTCTCTCTGAGCGCCTCCTACTGAATTCACATACCAAATATTTCATACATTTCTTCAGAAATCTATCATCTTTTGTTATATTTTCCCTTCTGGCCCCCTCAATGTATAGTCATTGTTGCAAATCAAATTCCAGTAATATTTCCTGCTGAAAGCTGTTTATTTCTCCAAGAATTTTCTGAAGCTCCATTGTAGCAGTTTTAAGCGGAATATAAATACATTACGCAAATCTGAGACAGGTGAAAAGAGGCAAAAATCCTTAAAACAGCAGCACCATATACTTGATGTACGAAAGACTCTTCAGTCCACTAGTACTAAACAATATACTTTATTGGGCAAACGACTCTTCAGTCCACTTTTAACACGCACATAACGACTCTTCAGTCCACTTTTAACATGCACATTAATGCAATTCAACACACACTGCATTTTCGTATCGAAAAACGTCATCAGATGGAGACAAATGCATACCTAAGCGCACCCTTCAATATATATACTCTCAGGACTAATTAATCTACTTAATTGGAATAATTAGATAACCTCTCTAAAATATTAAAAAACAACAAATGTTATAAAACACGTACATTTCCATTCATAAATAATACTATATAGTAAGTTAAAACATGAAAAAAATATAATAATAAATATCATATAATTTAATCAATAAAATACATATAAAGTGTTAAACATTTTTCTTACTTATTGTCTGTTAGCACCATCTACTGTCAGGTCTTATAATTACACTGTCCTACATTCCAAAACTGATGCTATGTTGTAACATATCCTAACATTTAACCAGTCTATATTTTTCATTATTGCAAATTATTTCAAAAGTATAATTCATAATATACAATCAAGATTAACATTGATTTTTAGCATTCAAATAAATACAATTTTAGCAATGCATAAACAAACACACTATAGTTTTGCTGATTTCAAGAGTATTTTGCACATGGATTATTGTTTTAAAGATAATAAAGCACCCTTACAGCAGGAGGGTGATTATGAGTTTAAATATCATTAAAATGTTAAAATGCTAGATGATGTGCTTTTTAAATATAAAAATTTTGAAATGGAGAATGCATACCTTAAAGAGTGTTTGAGATTAAAAATTGTTCCTAAAGGTCTGAGAGTTGTTAAATATCCCAATAAAGTAAGAGAGGGTAGTGTATTTCATTATGAACTATTAGATATATTTGATAACTGTGGCTTTGAAATACTTAAAGCGATTATAAGAGAAAATGATAGAGAAATGAAAGTTTTATTTAGTAAAATTGAAGTAATTAATCAAAAAATTACAGATGACCTACTATTTTCCATAGAGGAAGGACAGAGACAGTATTATGAAACATTACAGAAGATTGAAAAGAGTATAAAAAATGCGTATGTTAGAAAATATAGGAAATTAGATAGGGTTATTAGAGAATACAAGGGCAAAGTCAGTCATCCTAAACCTAGATATTTTTTTAATACGAAACAGGATAGATTTGATTATGATAGGCGTGGAAGTGAAGCTGTTGAACAAGCGACGTATAGAGGGGAAGAGTTAGGTGATATTAATGATGTGTCCGAACACCCCCCTCTAAGAAGATCAGAGAGAATAAAAAACTATCAGTATCAAAAAAACTACAATTATGGGGGTTATATGGGTGTGAGGACCAACAAAAACAGCAACAACAAAAAATTCCAACAGTGGAATGGGTAAGAGATTATACGTCAGGGGTCCTTAGTAATGCTGATTCTATAGTTTCAGAAGGTTGTATTAATAAATACAAAGGTTATACCATATATAATTATAGTAGTAGAGAACTTAATGAAATATATTTTTCCCTCCTATCAAAAGGTTTCAGATTTGTAAGTAATACGAAGGCTGATATCAGCAAGGTGCTTATAGACCTCAAGTTATTTCTAAGGAAAAAGAACTTGGAACTATTATTTCAGGAACAAAATAATACTAGTCAGAATGTTGAAGTGTTGAGAAGAAAGAGTATATATAATCCACCTTTACACCCACAACTTAAAAACTTTGAGGTATTAATGGAGAAAAAACTTAGAACTGAACTTTCTAAGAATAGAATTACTTATAACCTTACTAAGGAGGAAAATAGTTTACTAAGGGATATAAGGGAAGACACCACGATAAGAGTCATGAAACCAGATAAAGGTGGAGGATCCATCATTATGGACCATATTTTATATGAAGCTAAAATGATGGAAATTCTTGATAACCCTGATAAGTATGTTAGAGCTTCCATTAATGAAATTAACATAAGTAATAGGAAAATATATGTGGTACTAAACGATTTATTATTGGAAGGCTCAATACACTTTGATACCTTTAAATACCTCCACATGGAAAAACCTAAGGTTTCCACCATTTCCATTTTTGGGGTTCCAAAGGTTCACAAAGAAGTGGAAAACCCCCAATGAGATCTATTGTTACTTCAGAGGGCTCAGTAACCGCACCCCTGGCTAAATGGTTGGATGTAAAACTGAAGGCCCTATCACTAGGTGGGCAGGGCATTGTGAAAGATTCTTGGGACTTGTTACGAAATCTAACACAAGATATTTATGATGAGAATACTATTTTTATAACTATTGATATAGTAGATTTGTTTTCATCCATACCACATGATCAAGGGATGATGTGGTTTGAAGAAGCTTTGATAAAATATGGTAATTTTACTAATAAAGAATTTTATCTTATTTTAACTTTGATGGATTTAGTGCTAAATAATAATTTCATTCATTACAAAGGAGAGTTTTTTAAACAAATTCAGGGTGTCGCGATGGGAGCAAGATGTGCCCCTACATATGTTAATATTATTTTATCAGCTTGGGAAGACAAATATATTATTAATTCAAAATATGCACAATATTGGAAATTTTATAAGCGATTCTTGGATATGTGCTTTTTATGGATTGGTTCAGAGGATGAATTTATGGCATTTTTTGAACATATCTCTGAATCTACTGACTTTTTAAAGTTCACTTACAAAATGGACAAACATTTTTTAAACTATTTGGACATCACCATAGGCAAAGGAGATGGTGGATTTTTTTCAAAAATTTTTAGAAAGGAAACTTTCTCAAACTCATATTTGGCTTTCAATGGTGCTCACCCTTACCATTAGAAAAAATTTATTTATTTATTTTATTTTATTTTACATTTGTTGACCGGGCTAGTCTGGCTGGATACATGTCCATTTTCAGCAGAGGCCCGAGGAGAAAAGCTCCACTAAATACTAAGTACATTACAAAAAATCACAAATGTTTATAAGTAACAAATTAGAAAAGGTATAGTTAAAGGGCAATTTGTGAGGGGAAGCCATATGACATCAAGAGAGTGTGATTTTGATGATGAATGTGACAAGTTAAGCACTATGTTCGAGGATAGAGGTTACCCCAAAGACCTTATAGAAATGATAGAAAAAGAGGTCAAGAGAGCCAGACAAGATAAATTTAAACCTATTTTAGGTTTAAGAGGTGTTTTGAGTGAGACAACATATAAAAAGAACAACAAGAACAAAGATGAAAGATTTGGTAACTTTGTAGTGGACTTTAATGGTAACGCATCTAAAATTAAGAAAATTTTGGAGGAAGAATGGAATAGGTTTGGTGAAATATCAGACCTAAGAGCTATATTTGATGAACCTTTCAAATGCACATATAGAAGTGGGAAAAGTCTAAAGACTATTTTAGAAGGTAAACAAGAAAAGAAAAAAGTTAGGGAAGGAAAATTAGGAATGTATAAATGTGGAAGGTGCTCCCAATGTCCATATATTTGTACAAAGGAAATTATTTATATACCTAGTAGGGACAGGCTGATTCAGAGTAAACACTTTGCAAATTGCGACACTAGTGGTATTGTATATTTAGGATTGTGTGGCTACTGTGATGCATTTTATGTGGGAAAGTCGGAAAGAAGCTAAAAAATAGAGTTTATGAGCATTATTATGAAATCAAAACAAAATGCACAAATAATGCCCTATATAGGCATAAATTGACCTGCCAGGAAGCAAAGTTTAGCTTTTTTGCATTGGAGGTGGTGGATAAGGATGTAAGGGGTGGCCCATGGGAAACCTCAATTGAATATAAAGAATTATTGTGGCAACTTTCCTTGGAAGCAAACAAATTTCCAGGTCTGAATGATGCCATCTCACTGGCACCTGTCTTAAAATTGAGATCAGCAAAACTATAGTGCGTTTGTTTATGCATTGCTAAAATTGTATTTAATTGAATGCTAAAAATCAATGTTAATCTTGATTGTGTATTATGAATTATACTTTTGAAATAATTTGCAGTAATGAAAAATATAGACTGGTTAAATGTTAGGATATGTTACAACATAGCATCAGTTTTGGAATGTAGGACAGTGTAATTATAAGACCTGACAGTAGATGGTGCTAACAGACAATAAGTAAGAAAAATGTTTAACACTTTATATGTATTTTATTGATTAAATTATATGATATTTATTATTACATTTTTTTCATGTTTTAACTTACTATATAGTATTATTTATGAATGGAAATGTACGTGTTTTATAACATTTGTTGTTTTTAAATATTTTAGAGAGGTTATCTAATTATTCCAATTAAGTAGATTAATTAGTCCTGAGAGTATATATATTGATGGGTGTGTTTAGGTATGCATTTGTCTCCATCTGATGAAGTTTTTCGAAACGGAAATGCAGTGTGTGTTGAATTGCGTTAATGTGCGTGTTAAAAGTGGACTGAAGAGTCATTATGTGCGTGTTAAAAGTGGACTGAAGAGTCGTTTGCCCAATAAAGTATATTGTTTAGTACTGGTGGACTGAAGAGTCTTTCGTACATCAAGTATATGGTGCTGCTGTTTTAAGGATTTTTGCCTCTTTTCAGCTGTTTCAGATTTGCGTATTGTAGTTGAACTTTCGAGCAGTGATTCCCCTGTTTACTTGTTTTGGAATATAAATACATGCCAGTGTAATCCTCTTCTCCCTTACCAGTGGCCCCTTACTACTTCAAATCTACCTTTATTATCTTTTTTCCCTTTTCTATCACTATTGAAGATTCCCTATCAATTAATATAAGTAGTCCCCTTTTCATTTGTCTCTGATATTCTGAATACCCATTCTGAAATCCATTCTTTATCAAATTCACATGCTCATTTCTTTCCAAATGTGTCCCCTGTAGTATTACTATTTGCACTCTGCATTTTTAATATAGTTCACTACTGTTTCTTTTTTGTATATACCTGTGAGACCATTCACATTTAAAGATAATATAGAAAGTGCTGTCATTATGATAAAAAGTTATTATTCCCACCTGTTATGTATAACAGTTTTTAATGTCAAGTTTCAGCTTTTGTGTTACATGCATACACTTATGTTTGGCAGGAAGATTCAAATATTATTAAACAGAAGGGTAAAGGTGGGAGGTAGAAAGTTGACGGTACAGGTAAAATGGAGTATGTAGGGAAGGCAGCAGTGTCAGACATATAACACAGATACAGAATGAGTGGGAAGGCAGGAAAGCATACAGGGAACAACAATGGAAAGAAAACAGACACCTGTACTCACAAAAAAGTATATCCTTCTCTACTTCCCACTTCTGTCTTTCTTTCTGTTGTCCTTCTGTATGTTTCTCTGCTATGCTATGCTATGCTATCTCCCCCTTGCAACTCCATTTATATGACAAAATGACTTGGCACTTTGCTGCGGCACCTTGTATGGTTTGCTTGCAGTGGCCATATCACACCTATGGCGTGCCTCAGTGTAGGTGTGAATGCACATAGTATCCAGCATGCCACCTGCCCAATACTTTCCTTTAAGAATGTTCATAATCTGGACATTCCAGCAGCATAGTTACTGCTGTTATTGTGACTGCAAAATTACATTATGTACATAGCTCTGTCCCTACATAATAGCACTGTGTCAGAACTCACATATACCTAATTTGTGACTTCCTATATTTAATGCACAATTTACTGGTGTGCTGTGGCATTATGCTTTCCTTCTGACTACCCCCTCCCCATACACACATCTCCAAGTAGAAAAAATACATAAAATGTACATACCCCTACAGCAATTGCCATAAGGACAGATGTCTGAAGCCAAATATATTACATCAGTCTCTCTTGGTATGGACGCTGTTAAACTATTATCTGATGCATAGGCAAAAAAAAAAGAAAAAATACAAAAACAAATGACAACCTCATAAGTGGAAGACACGTGTTCTAATGTAATCAGCTACAGAAATATGTCTGTACAGCACTACTTCTATTTAAATGATTTACACAAAGTCCATTCATATGAAAAAGTTAATTTACAATGCTGTGCTGTTAAGACACCTTTTCTGTATTTAGTTAAATTAATAAACATCATAGTCTGAAACCAAACAGCCCTCATAGGTTTAACATAATTTCAGATGTCAAAAGTGGAATTATTTTGTAATGAAACCTAACATTTGTACAATATTCCCAGCCACATATTTGGCTAATCTTTTTGGGTCCCATGGCAATCAAATTATTGCTTTCCAGTAGGTTTGTTACTTAACATTCCAAACATTTAAATTTATTTGATTTGGACTTCTAATTTTTTTCTTTCTTATCACTGAGTTTGCAAATTTATGATAACAAGGGAGGTTAAATTCAAGTGTGTACCAACAAACAGGCAAGTCCAGGAATACAACAAAAACATAAAAGGAATCTTGTGGTGGGGAGATGTGTTAGGGTCTAGGGAACTTGTCCCATCCCATCCTTCTTAACCAAGCCTGCGTACTAAAAACTTGTTTTCACTTTAATAAAGTTAACTCAGTATCATCGCATGTTAAGATTCTGTACTTCTTTCTAGCATGTTGAAGTATTTTAAGTACATGTTCACAGTTCTTAGCAACTTTTAGAGGAAACATACAAAATATAATTTGTTAAAATGGCAGGAACAAATTCCTTGCTTTGATATGTAAACACAATCTATCATATGGTGAATAGTGGACAACCAATATCCATTGCGGCCTGTGTCAGTAATTAATCAACCACTGTGTTTGAGGAAGGTGCAGGGATTGTAGAAACTGTCACTGTGTTCTTCCTACATGGAAGCACCCCTGCCATTCCTTAGTAGAATTGGACTTATTAGTGCTTAGATAGGCACTTTACTTCTCCTGTGATTCACTTACCAAACATTTTGCAAGCAGCTTTTCACAAGTGATTGTCACATTGCTTTGCCCCATAGCAGTCTTAACTTTTTAATTTATTATTGCATTTCTTTCTGTCTTTAAAACATTTAACTGTCATTGTTTTTTTCATTAAAAGGAAACTCGTGCTGATTTATAATAAGAAGTGAGAAAAGTCAGACCAAATAAGCCTGTGAATGTTTACAGAGCTCCATAGTTTTTAAGGTGTGCCTTGAGAGGCTGTGAATTCTTTGAGGACAATGTCAGAGCATTTCTTACTTGTATTACAAAGTAATTGAAATACATTCTTTATAAGGATATTATTGAAATGCATTAGGAATACATTACAAGTCAGAACCCTGAGAAAATAAATAATGTCTTCTGTATGGGTATCAAAAAAAGACTTGGCAGTTAGGTTTAACTGTTTAGCATATGCATATACAAGAAGGTAAACAGTCAGCAGGGGCATATATCAGAGGTCCAGGTCACTTAGCTGAAAACACACTGACAGAAGAGTCTGTTTCAAGCTTCCAACATACCTCTCAAAAGTCCCTGATTTTGGTCTCATATTTTTAAACTGAATCTCATAAAATTTTTGATTTTCTGGTAAATCACTGATGATTACAGCTGGTCAGTAACTCCAGGCATTAAGAGTTTCATACTTCTTATTATTCAGAAAATGCACATAGATGTAAAAAGTATTATTTTGTCTACTTTTTAAGTGGATTACAGTAATATTTAATATTGTTTTGCCCCCCCCCCCCATACACATATTATTTTGGCTTTGTCCAGGATAATTTGAGAGGTATGATTTCTAGTTACAGTCTGTTTAAAAAATAATAAAAGACTACAGATCTCAGTAAGGCATATTTTCTATATATATTTTGGTGGTCCTCTTCTCCTTTTTTGAATTTCTTAATTTTAAATTGAACCTCTGCATTTGAAAAACTACAGGTGCCATACAGTAATTCACCTTGAAGAACTTCTGTTTTGAACTGTCTTGAAGAAGTTAAATTGTTGGTTTGTCTAGTCCTAGTTAAAATAAACCTTAACACATACTTCTTAGCCCTATTTACATTTTCCAGAAAATACAGCATGTACAATCATGAAGAATGACCTTACCAGCTCTTTTCTCACTCAGAATCTTTTTAGTTGTCCTATACTTCTCAGCACATTCCAACAAAAAATAATACAAAATATTAAAATAATGTGGCTCTCGGTAAGATGTTGCCTACTGCTGGAGCCTACTTCTACCACTGTTACTGAATATGACAGAGAGGTAGAGACCTGAACATATGGACCCGGGGTCACTGGGATGCACAGTGCTCATCTTCTTAATTTAGAAATCAGACACAAAGTCCAAAATAATGAAAAGGCCAAAAATCAAGGGCACTTTTTATTTCTTAGTATTATAAACTTATAAAACTGAACCCACAGTGGTACAGCGGTAGCGTTGTTGCCTCACAGCAAGAAGTTTTCCTGTTCAATTCTCGGCTGGAGTGCCTTCTGTGTGGAGTCTGCATGTTCTCCCCGCGGTCAAATGGCCTCTGCAAAATGTGTGAATGGGTGTGCCTTTGTTGAAGGTTAGGCATCGGGCTGGCAACTTGGCATCATAAAAATCAACTGCCAATCATTAGTGGACCAGAGTTCTGCTGTGGCGACCCCTAACCAGGAACAGCAGAAAAGGCAAACAACATTATGAACTTATAAAACTGTTGACATAAAAGGGAGTTGTATTAATGTGTATTTTCTGAAGATAAAATGTCTCATTATAATTACTTATGCATTTTAGTGAATTTAGTCTTCAGTGTTTTGCCACAAAAATTACAGATGTTGTGGTGGAGAAATCAAAATTCAAAAGAAAAAAACAGGGAGTCCCTGAAAATCAGAATAGCTGAGAGCTATGATATCAGGTGCGAAGCCAAGACTGACAAATCGATGGAAAATGCACAGACTTGTGACATGGACAAGTGGCATATAAACAAAAAAGTAGCCAGGAATTATTCAGGAGGAAATTTGACGTTAAGCAATGTAAAATGATGTCTACTTACTGAGTAATTTCATTTAATAGCAGCATTGCTGATGGCTGCACAAGTTTTTGACTGAAAAGCATATTTAAAAATTACATACTTTCTTCGCACTTGTCCACAGCTAGACTGATGATTTGCCTGCTAATACAGCTATAATGTGGAGAGCACCTTCATTGTGGTCCCACTTCATACTCAATCCCTATGTTATGTATTTTTCAGATTTTGTTAACAGAACTGCTTTGTTGTGTTTAACAACCTTCTGACCTGCTTCCCCATTTTTCATTTAACAGATTAAATCATTCTCTTTTTAAACATGTTTAATTTGGATAATTGTAATGGTATTTAACTGATATTTACTGCTAAGGTGTTTTTATTGGCCTCTTTGTTTACTTAACCCTTTTAAGAGTTGAACCAAATCTGGGGAATAACTTTTTTATATCTAGTCTGGGGTACCTATTTTATTGCATACCTTGCTACAATGTGTGTCTGTGAAAGGTGCAGCCAATTCTTCCACTGGCCCTTTTTTATTAATGAGGAGTCTTACTTGGTTTATAGGTTAAGCCACAGACTATGGCAATATTGGAAGCACAGAGGTGAGGTAAGGCACATAAACTCTTAGTGGAGCTCCCTGGGTGGGGTACAAAAATATCAGTAATGGGTTAACAACCTTACTTGAAATCATATTAATGATCAAGTCAATTACCTTTGTATAATACCCAGGGAGCCCATTTTCCCAACATAAGCTGATAATGGGGATCATCAGTGTGATAGTCCTATACAGGGCACTGTACTCAAAATAAAGTGTACCTTTAACAAGACTTGCGCTGCCACTGACTTGCTGAATGACACTGACTTCAAATTCTTTACAGAGAATTTGTTAGATGCTCATTTTGGTCCACATCTATTGGACCTCCTGTTCCCAATACTCTTGGAGAAAGACTGTAGTTCCCTAGATATGATACTGTGCAAGTTGCCATACATGTAAATGGGTATTGAATGTGGTACAGGTTCATTATGAAGACACCAGCACTGTTAAATGTGTCAGATTCTAGGTTCTTTCTTATCTACCATTCATCCATCCATCCAATAGCATGAAAGCCTTATAGGTTCATAGGCCTGTGACAAGCTTAAAGACCAGTGTCTTTTAAGAAGCTTGAATGCTTTTCCCCATTTTAAAAATTACACATACCCATTTATTTGTCTAAGTTTATTTTAAATGTCTGAAAAAAAAACCAAAAGAAATGTTTCACAATGAAAGGGATTTTATTCCAAAAGACAGAATAGCATTGTACTATACATTTATCACTTTTTACTTTTGATTATGGAGCAAAGGTTGACTACATTCATGGATGTTTTAGCCTTCCAATTGGCTCATTCCAAACAGAAAGTCTAATGGAGGGGAGATTTCATAGCCCAGTAAAGAAATTACAAAACCCACCTCAGGAGATGGACGGACAACTCTTTCTGTTTATCTGAGTAATAAAAGTTTCCAAACCCTTTAATCTCCTTGGTGCAGAACCTTTTTTCTCTCTCTCCCTCTTCCTCTCAATGGATCAGGTGTTTTTTTTTGTTCAGGAGTCTGCTGACAGAGGCATTCTACTATAACTAGGCTGGACAAGTGAAGGGTACTGTGAGGATAATAACCTTCCTCGAGTAACATACAACTCTCTTTAGCATCATATGTGTAATAGTGAAGGCCTTTCTTACTTCCATGGCAGCATGTTCAGAGGACAGACTATCTAGTCATCCATTTTCAGATAACCCCCTTTATCTTGCACAGGGCTATGGAGGCACCACTGCCTATTATGGGAGCCTATGGGTGCAAGACTTTGAAACCTATTCTGGACAGGATGCTGGAATGTTGCAGAAGGCACACCCTCACTCATACACTGCATGCAGACTTACTGGCAATCTGGGAGATCACCACTTACTGTATGCCTTTGCGATATGGAAGAAAGCCAGAGCACCTGGATAAAAACACTTGAAGACACACAGAGGACAAACAAACTTCACAAGGAAAGTATCTCAGCCAGGATTTGAACTGGAGAACTCAAAGGTGAGACCATAATCTGTAACTGTACCAAGGTGTTTTAGAACAGAGTTGGTCTTTAATAATACTATCTCACTGCTGGAGATGACAAGAACCTCTTGTTTCATGAAAAAAGCAGTGCTACATTTATGTTTTTTGCCAAGCCCTTATCTTTATACCAGGTTTAGGCTGTGTTCACCCATCTTTGGGGACAAACTGTGTCTGGGAAGGAGAGAACAATTCACCATGCTCTATAAACATCTGCAGACTTAGTCAGCTAGTGGCTTTTGTCCTGTGTCTGTATGACAAAAAAGAGAAGCTGAAAAGTAACGACCCAGGTAAAGAGCCTTGTGCAACTCCACTGTACATGTCTCTTTATTGGTATTAGTAAGTTTTCACATTCAAAAATATGAATAAGGGGACCCACCCACATCCATTCAGTACTATCAAAAACTGATAAACAACCAAAAACAAAACAAACAAAAAAAAGAATGCTGACTACACTCACAAGGATAAACTTTTAAAACCATTTTTTTTTACTTATTTTTCCATTAAAAGTTTACCCTTGGTCAGAGTTCTGTTTTTTGTTTTTAAAAGTTTTAACATTCATTGAATTAATTTGGAAATTACAGTTTATTTTAAAAAGTTGCAGACTTGCAATGACAGTTTTTTACATTTCTGATAGGGAGCCAGATATGCAGTGGGGGTTATTTAGAGTTAGATCAAAGGTTTTTTTTTTTGTTAAGTCTTTACTGAATTATCACTTAAGATATACGTACACATACAAAACAACCCATGTTAACAATTACAAACATTATATATCACATATATTCTTTTATACAATTATAATCAATCCAGCAATACATAAAGTGATCAGTTCCTGTCTTCACTTAAACATCACTCCTCTTCCAAAACATTATTCTGCATGTATTGTTCCCACGATTTCCATTTTGTACATTATTCTGCATGTATTGTTCCCACAATTTCCATTTTGTACATTATTCTGCATGTATTGTTCCCACGATTTCCATTTTGTACATTATTCTGCATGTATTGTTACCACGATTTCCATTTTGTACATTATTCTGCATGTATTGTTACCACGATTTCCATTTTGTACATTATTCTGCATGTATTGTTCCCACGATTTTCATTTTGCTCCTTATATAGTATTGTTAAAGGCATTATTTATTTTGGTTTAACTGCTATTAGAGTAACCTCTTAGTATGAGATATTGCACACTCGGCTGACTTTTATTTTGATGAAAAGTAACACTATAATGGTCCGCCTTGACAAAGGAAACAACGATGGTAGAGACTGTGCACACTAAGGGTATTTGGGTAGAAGGACAGCATCTAAGACTTTTAATCGCTGGTTGGATTTTTCAGTAATTATGTGAGGTACCTGAAGTCAACAAATTTAATAAGGCACTGGTCATATTTCTAATTAGTAGAGCTGCTGTCATTGTCTTTTGTAGGGCAACTTATATCAGCCAAAAATGATTATCTTAATTTTTGAGATTAGTGAGATATTATGATCTTCAGCTGACAATGATGGAGTTCTATAACAGCCAATTACAATGCAATCTGTCTTACTGAAATTCATGACAGCTCCTATTATTTGTCCTTTATGGTTTGTGCTGAGGTGTTTTGGAAGCTGCATTTCAGAAGCCAGAAATTGTGATTTTTTATTTCAATCAGTGAATTAAGCTTCATTGATGGATAGTGCAGTGGTGCAGTGGTTTGTGTTGTCACTTCATAACAAGAGGTTCTCTGGTTCAATTCTTAGCTTGGGTGCCTTCTGTGCGGAGTCTACATGTCCTCTTTGCATTCATGTGGGTTTACTCTGGGTGCTCCGGTTTCCTTACACATTACAAAGACATGCGTCTGGAGCATTTTTCATGGGCCTCCGCTGAAAATTGGCTTGTACCAAGTAGAACTTTCCCAGTAAACAAATGTTAAATAAATAAATAATAAAATAGATACAGCCACTGTTTGCAGTTATCCCTATTCTGAGTTGTATTGACTTCAGAGGTAATATATTTAGAGATCAAAAATGTGAGGATAGTATCCTTATGGAAAGGGTAGAAAACATAACCCCTTTATGTTGATTATTTTAGCATTTTCATTTTTAGAATTAAAGAATTGCAGTTTTTTCCTGTTCTTTGTTTCAGTGATTGGTAGTCATGTTGACTGACCATGAAAATAGATTGTCACAGATGTTGAGGGACACTTCCTGCTTTGTTTTTTTTTTTCCACTTCTGAAGGAGTGGAGGGTATTATAACAGTATTGTACTCAAGAATAGTGGGGATGCTGAAAAAAGGATTATACCCTAGTTTTTTTGATGGAACAACCCCCCCCATCCCCACCCAAACATCCTCTAGATTCAGAAAAAAAAAAACACAAGGCTGGTGAATTTGCTTTGGACATTAAATAGAACCACCATCACTTAATTAGTATAATCTTATGTAAATAAGAAATGTACATCAGCATTAACTTGTCTAAAAAAGAGCAGTGGAGGGATGTCAAATGTGCTTTTTAGAGTTTTTACCCCTTTGCAGTCAAATGGATGGAGCCCTGCACATCTTCCTTCCTTCCACAGACATGCACTGAATCCCTCTTGGCAGGCAACATCTATGATGCTAGTTACTATATCCAAATATTTTATCCTTAAATCTTGGTGCCATTTTATGTGAGGATAGAAATTACTTAATAAGATGGTCAGTTAATTATCATGTACTTGACTCACAGGTGGTCAAGTCTTTGTATGTTCAAAACCATTCTATGAAAATCAGAATGATGAATTCTGGCATACCTGACACAAATGCCAAACCTTGGAACTCCCTACCGCTCTGGACCCAAGAACAAGTGTTACCACGGGTCCGGAAGGGGGAAAGGTTGGACAGTCACTAATATCAGTTTTTGACATTCCAACATTCGCAATGTTGACTTGACTGTCTGTGAGTCTAGTTATTAATAATAAATCTGATGGTCTTTCCTGCTCATATGGAAGAAGAAAGAGCAGTCATGTTACTTTGCATCTCTGTTACAGTGAAACACCCAACATTATTCATTCCTGCATGAACAATGATGAGGCAAAACTCATCCCCATTACCACTTGGCCTTTTTAGTGCACCAGACACCTTTTGGCCCTGAAGGACAGTTTACCATGACTCATATCTTGTACAGTACAGATGCTGCAGTGTGACGGCATTTGATCACTGAGCACCTGATGTGCCAGTAGAGACAAGCTGCTTTGTTAACACCTGAGGCTGCAAATCTTGTTGAAGGTTTTGTTTGCTGGCAATGCCTTATCGGGTGCCATGTAGACCTATTGATAACAAGCTGTATTACTGTAACTATGTTTCAAAGGATCTGATTCCACACTTATATGTGCAGAGGTCATGGTGGAATAATCTTCAAGAATCCTAGCATGTCTCTTTTGCAAGAGTTCATAGATGTTCTCTGTGAAACAGCTTTGGTGAGCGAGTTCATTATCTGGGTCAAGTTAAGTCCATGACACTTTCAAAACACTTTTGCTGTTACGAAAGGATTTTTGTTTGATCATGTTGTTACCTCCGTTACCCATGCATATGGCCATTCACTGGATTTGGTGTTTCAAGTTATTCACTGAAGCAGAGGGCCCATTCCTTTTTGACACTATGTACAGCTACCAGGTTAAAATGACACAAAACAAATTTAACAGCAGTAGAGCACTGAACAAGCCTCATAAAATAAAGGTCACAGGAAGTCCAAATAACAAGGAATTTGTGTCCTCTTTACCAACAAGAAAAGCATGAAATGTATATAACTGATTATATATTGTTATCTTGCACATGTAAGTCTCTTCAAAAAGCCAGATAGTAGCGGCACACAAATCACATTTTGGGTAGTAGTAAAAGTCATCGTATACCTCTGATAAAAAAGATCCACTCTTAAGTGTCCATAAGAAAACAACTGATTCTTCTAAAGTAGGTACAAATGGCACAGAACAATCATATTCGGTTTACAGTGCTGATTAACTGTTGGCACTAATGACTGCCAAAGATGGCATACATGCACTTACATTACTAGTAATCCTACTCTTGCACTCTTTTCTTAGTATAACGATACTGTTCAACATTTAAAAGAACTTCACATTTAGAGGCTTTACAGTGTGGTGTACTGAATCAATAAATCCAGGTGTACCATAGTCACTAAACTCACTCTGTGATGTCACTGTTATAGTTACCAGACAGCCTACCAGACATAAATACAAACATAAACACACCAAATGCTCATTCAATGGAAACCTAACTGACCATAGCCACAGATGATCAACAGATGACATCCTATTACAGACAAATTCTAATACTTTCACCACATTAAAGTAACCCATATGTGTGTGTGTGTGTGTGTGTGTGTGTGTGTGTGTGTGTGTGTGTGTGTGTGTGTGTATATATATATATATATATATACACACACACACACAAAAATATATTTACACAAAAACAAACGCACACATACACACACACACACACATATATATATATATATATATTTACACATAGCATGTATGCATATCTGTCAAAACAGAAAACACTCATATCAGCAAATACTTTTTGAGGGTGTGAATAACAGCAAATGCTGATATGCATGAATGTTGTTTTCAAAGGAATTTTTGTCGGCAGCCTTTTGTATGGGATTGTGGTGCAGCAGGGTAAGAGAATTTGCCCTTACCCCATTGTTGTGAGATGTTGTAGTTTATATGTATATACTATTAGCAGGGGGGGGATCTCTTCACGTGAGGTTTTAATTTTTGTTGGTTTTGATCATTTAAGATTCTATCTAAAATGATTGCCCTTTCATTGTTTGCTCTTATTAGTTTATGATGTTGAATGAGACACTCATGTATGTCTGTGTGTGAGCCAGGGGCGATTCGTGCTATAGGACTGTGGGACTGCAGCTCTCCCACCTGTAAAATGGGTCCCCTACCTGTGCATAAAATAAAGTCCCCAGTCCCCCCACCGTCCACTGTCGAACATATAAAAATAAAAAAATATATTGGACTCTGCGCATGCGTGCTTAGCTCCTGGCTGCTGTGTTAGGCAGACCAGAACTCCACGCACGCATGCTCAGGCATTCCTGAGCTGCAGACTGCTCAGTTAGGCTGTCCGGATAGGGAAGGGAGTTAACTCCACCCTTCCAACCCAGAGATCTGTGCGGTGACGACTGCACAAACCGGAAGGTCACCGGACTGCATCGCCCGCAGGCTGGACCAACTGCAAGAGGCTTCAGCCTCCTCACATCTCGCAGGAGACCGAGACCACAGCATGCGCGGGGACTGATCGGGGAAACAGGATCACATTTGCAGAGTACATGGCCGTTGTGTGTGTCTGTTCTGGAGACAGGTAGGTGTGTGTGTTTTTGTGTGTGTGTGTGTGTGTGTGTGTGTGTGTGTGTGTGTGTGTGTGTGTGTGTGTGTGTGTGTGTGTGTGTGTGTGTGTGTGTGTGTGTGTGTAATGCCCCAGTTGCTTCATGGTGGTGGGTAGAGAATAAGGCTTGAACTCTGTACCTTGGGCCCAAGTGACAAGAGCCTGAATTCCCTACCCACCACCATTTCTAAAACATTTGCAGATTTTTGCCTCATATTTGTTCTGTTCCTCATAAAATCTGTGGTTTCCATATTTTTGTTACTTAAAACAGACAGTGGTGCAGTGGTAGCAGTGTTGCCTGACAGCTATGGGTTGTCTGGTTTGATTCTTGGCTGGGGTGCCTTCTGTGTGGAGTCTGTATGTCCTCACTGTGTTTATGTGGGTTTGCTCTGGTGCCCTCAGTGGATATTTGTCCCTATTTTTTGGACTGTATTCCCACATTATTGGCTTTGTCCAGGTTTTTTGTGCCAAGGTTGAGAGCTATGGTGATAACTGAACTCACTAAATATGTTTGTGGGCTGTATTCCCCCATTATTGGCTTTGTTCAGGTGTTTTGTGCTAAGATGTTGACATCGATGGTGAGAACTGAATTGACTAAATGGTAGCCATTTAAGTTTCAGTCTTCCTTTCTTTCATAAAAATAGACGATTTGGCTGTTTTGCACAGGGACCTGGGTTCAATACTTGGCAGTGAAATGTATGGTGGTAACACAGCATTTTATTCTAGCAACTTACCAACATTATACAAGCAATGTTTAAAATGTGTCCTTGGTTTTTGGGCTTTTGCCCCCCCCCCAAATAAATGTTGGCTTTGTCCAGATTTCTTGTGCTGCAAAGTTCAGAGATACAGCTGAGTGTCAAGTAGATTTTTCAAGGAGCTGAGAGCTGCAGGGGAACAAAAGTTTAGAGCTGCTTATGCCAAATCTGCTTATATTGTAAATAGCACAACAGGTAGTGTACTTGCTTTTGATGCAGAAGGCTGTGGGTTCTACTCCCACAATAGGTAGATCCATTGCTGATACTGTACTCTGTTGTAAAGAGGATGGATGCTGCAGTCCTCTTTGGCGAAGATACCTAGTAACTATGAACCTGTTATCAGTTTGCCATCAATTCCCTATTACGATATTACTAGAATTATACTTTTTTTAATGCAACATAAGCAATTTATTTCTCAAGGGCAAAAGGCACTTTATTTGTAGATGAAACAATGACATATAAAGTTGTTTGCTAGCAGTAACCTCTTCATTAGTTAACAGATTTCTTTAATGTGGAATTATTTAGATGGCTTTTACTTCTTCATAGATCATGCATATTTACTGATACTGGTGGACTGTTGAAGTTTGAGTAGACTTTTATGATGAAAATGTTCTGAATTGGGCAGTTCAACTGTATTGTATTGTACAAGGAATATAATTTAATACAGTCAAGAAGGTGTATCAAAGAGCATGTGTATGTTTCGTGTTCAAGGGGCCTATGATTTGAAAACAGCCCAAAATTAATCTTTATCTGCCACTGGCAAAATGTATTTTCTTTGAATGTGGGTTTCAATGCTAGAGAAGTTTTAATGCTAAGTCAATTTTCATTGTGAGACTGCATTGCTTTGTTTAGCAGATATCTATTAGGGTTTATGCTGTAAAATATAAAATAAAACTTTCAAATGAAATCCATATCATTGCAGAAGTAAAGCAGTATGCACATCACAGTGTTTATGGCAAATGGGGCGAAATAACCAAGGAATGGGACATTAGAATGGCTGCAGGGGGGACGCTCCATTCGACCATGATTTTGTGAGGGGGGAAAGGCAGCAAACCCAGACAGCCACTGCTGAACTATGCCTCTCAACTGTCCAGAATTTTGCAGAATGAATAGATTTTTGCTTCTTATTTTTGGTTTGTTCCTCATAAAATTTGTGGTTTTCTGCCAAATCATTTAGGAATGAAGTCACTAAATAATGACAGACATTGAGTTTCAGACGTCATAACCATCAGAAAAATGCATGCTAAAGCAAGACCTGTTATTCTATCAACTGTCTTAAGTTTATACGAGAGCAATTTTTAGTACTGTTTTCATGTTCCCTCAATATATTTGGCCTTGTCCAGATTTCCTGCATTAAGAGTTTGAGAGGTACGTGCAAATAAATTGCTTTATAGAATTAGGAATATCCAAACCTCTCAACTGTCCCCAATTTTGGCTCAAAATGTTGCTCTCCCCCTAATAATCCCTCTGCAAAATGGCAATTTTGGAAGAAAATGTGGAGGGTTTACAATTATAAATAACTGTAATGATCAGAGTTATAGATTACTTTTATTTCAGAAATGCATGTAGATGATCTTATTTTGTCAGCTGCTCAAGTTAGCAGTACTAATTTTAAAAAGGTGTCCCTTCTTTGACAGGTTCCCAGCTGTATTGTGTGGCAATTTTATATTTTTGCATAACATTTTTGGTCTGTTTTCATAAAATTGTGGTTTTCTGGCAAATTAGTAGCAAATCATTAAAGACTGAAGTTAGAAAATAATGGCAGACATTTGAGTTTCAGATTTCATACCTTCAGAAAATCATACTAATGCAAGACCTACTACTATTCTATTATCTTTCTAAGTTTATAAGAGCAATATTTAAACATTGTCTTTATTTTTGGGCCTGTGTCCCACTTCTATATATATGGCTTTGTCCAGATTTCTTGTTCTG
>NC_056739.1:1206790813-1206798313 GCF_019279795.1 Protopterus annectens | reverse complement strand
GCTTACACAGATAAGCTACAGATAACAGCCATCATGTATTTCAAATATAAAATATGATGTGAAACAAGATTGCAAGAGTATTCTACCAAATATTAGAGGGACAAAATTATATGTGCTACTGAAAGAAAATCAACTCAGAATTACATGTTTAGAGCTTGGAAAGTGGACAGAAAAGGCTAATAGCATGGAAATTACTGACAGAAGTGTCTGACCTTTTTTTGGGAAGGAAAAATTAAGACAGAGTCCTTTTACAGCACATTGGCACATTATACTTATAGAATCAATGAAAGTCAGTGGTTGAAAATTTAAATGGACTGGAGTTTGAAATAAATGGGATTGGTAGACTGTCAGTTGCAAGGGAGTATGTTATAGACATCGACTAAGATAATGACTAATATGGCTGAAAAATATTACTACAATTATGGAAGTTATGGGGGCTGATATTAAAAGTTGGAGCAGCTGAACAGAGCCTTAATGGACCAACAATCAGGAGTTATGGCAGACAGCATGGCTGCCAATACTAGAGAAGCTCTCAAAGTGAGCACATGTCTGGCAATTAGAAGCTTAGATGGACGACTTGAACAACAGGGTTAAGTGCAACCACCTCAGTGACTAGATTACCAGAGCGTGTCGAAGGTATGGACTCTTTGATTTTTATCTGGAGGAAGCTATGTACTTTGATAAAGGTAGACAGTCTCCATTGTAGAGTATACAGATAGAATTGTGGATAAACATCTTAATTCGATGCACCACAGACATTTTATTTTTAAGTGCCTTGATTAAAATGATAGGGAATAAGAAGTTATGTACTCATCATAACGTTCCATCTGAGTAGGTATCTTCATTTGTCTGCAACCTTTGGGATATGGATCCGTTCTCGGATCCGAGCCGGCAACTTCTATCACAGCATAGATCCGAGCTCCTAGCTCCTCCCTTTACCCATAATCCCCTACCAACCCTGACTGACCTCAGATCAAGTTTGCCCCATAGCACAGCTAATACTGTGTCCCAGAGGGAACTAATCTAAAGAACCCCAGGTAGGATCATATTGGTCAGGGGGAAGGAGGGTGGTTGCAGACAAATGAAGATACCTACTCAGATGGAACGTTATGGTGAGTACATAACTTCTTAATCTGAAGTAGGAACTTCATTTGTCAGCAACCTTTGGGACAGAGTCCCCAGCTACCTAAATCTTGGGTGGCCTCATGGAAGAATATTCCGGAGCACTGCAGAGCCAAAAGACGCCCTACCTCAGGAGACAATATCTACTTTGTAGTGGCTGATAAAGGTATGAGATGAAGCCCAAGTGGCTGCGGAACAAATGTCATCCAGAGAAACCCTAGCCTTGAAAGCAGCCGATGTAGCAATGGCCCTAGTAGAATGAGCACGGACTCCCTGAGGTGCGGGCCTTCCCGAGCTCTGATATGCTAAGAGAATACAACTAGATATCCATCTGGAGAGGGTAACTTTAGAAACCGACTTGCCAAAGTTGTTTTTGGCAAAGGAGACAAACAACTGATCAGATTGCCTATGACCAGTAGTTCGATGAATATAAAAACGTAGTTGTCTGTGCACGTCTAAAGAGTGCAGCTTATATTCTCCTTTGTTTTGATAGTTGGGGAAGAATACTGGAAGATTAATAGATTGATTAATGTTAGCTTCCGAAGATACCTTAGGTAGAAAAGATGGATTGATCCTGAGGTGAACCCTGTCTGGGTGGAAGACCAAATACGGTGGTTTGATACAGAGAGCCTGGAGTTCCGAGACCCTCTTGGCTGAAGTTATGGCCACCAAAAAGGCCATTTTCCAAGAGAGGTATTTGAGATCAACAGTGGCCGCCGGCTCGAAAGGGGGGCTAGTCAAGGCCTGTAAAACTAGGGATAAATCCCATGGAGGTACCACCTCTTTGACCGGGGGCCTGAGGAGGAAGGTACCCTTAAGGAAGGTCTTACACAGTTTGGAAGTAATAAGCGGGCTTGACTCCTGTCCTACATGATAGTGTGAAATTGCTGCAAGTTGTACCTTGACCGTGGAAGAACTAGCCCCCTGGTGAAAGAGAGAAGTTAGAAAATCTAGAACCGATGCTACCGGCGCCTTAAAGGGATCTAAATTATGGTGCTCTGCCCAAATGGAAAAACGTTTCCATTTACTCCGATAAACCCTTCTGGTGGAAGGCTTGTGAGCTGCTACTAGAATGGCTTTGACTGGTGATGAGATTCCGGGAGTCCTAATCAGGAGTGGAACTGGAGCAACCAAGCCGTCAGCTTTAGGTTGGCCATGTTCGGAGTCGGGAGACCCAGGGGGTGTGAAATGAGATCCGGGAGGGGATCCAGAATCCAGGGCGGATGAATCAGGTGAGACCATAGGTAAGGGAACCACGTCTGATGAGGCCAGAATGGGGCAATGAGGATCATCTTGCTCCCCAACTGACTGGCTTTCTGCAATAGTTTCAACATCAGGGGCAGAGGTGGGTAAGCATAAAGCAGACCGGGAGGCCAAGCATGGACTAGAGAGTCTCTCGGGGACTCCCCCAGAGGGGGGATCAGAGCAAAGTAATCATTGCATTTGGCATTTGAGGGAGAGGCAAAAAGATCGCAACAAGGTCGCCCCCATCGGGCAAATACTTGCTCTGCCACTAGAGGATTGAGAGACCATTCGTAAGGAGTCAGGATAGTACGACTGAGTCTGTCCGCTAAAATGTTGGACCGTCCCGGAATGTGCGTTGCGATGAGAAAGCTGTTGGTGGATATCGCCCATTCCCACACTCTCATGGCCTCGTGGCAGAGAGGGTAAGTCCTGGTTCCCCCCTGTTTGTTGATGTACCAGACGACTGACATGTTGTCCATCTGTACTGCAATCGTCCCCACCGGAAGAGGCTTGTGAAGTGCTTGCAACGTCAAAAGCACCGCCCTCATTTCCAGGATGTTGATATGCAATGAGGTCTCTATGTCGTTCCAAGTGCCTTGGACTGTTCTGCCCGAATAGTGCCCCCCCACCCCAGGCGAGAAGCGTCCGTGGTCACTGTGGTGACTGGCAGAGGCAGCGAGAAGGGGCGTCCCATGTGGAGATTGGAGGACTGGAGCCACCACACGAGCGACCTTTTGCAGACCCTGCTTAAGGGAATGGGATGAGACAAGCGATTGCGAGATAGGGACCATTGTACCTGGAGGGTCCACTGTATGACCCTCATATTCAGCCGGGCCAATGGCTGCAGCAGAATTGCTGCTGCCATGGACCCTAGAGCCCTCAGGACCAATTCCACCGAAGGAGCTTGAAGTTGAAGGATGGCCTCAGGTTCTGAAGCTGATCTGGAGTCAAGAAAGCAAGCATCAGTCTGGAGTCCAACCTCGCCCCTATGAAATCCAATACTTGTGTAGGAGCCAGGGAGGATTTGGCCATGTTGATTGTCAACCCTAGAAGTGGAGCCAGATTGAGGAAATAATCCCTGCATGAGCAAAGAAGATGCCTTGTTAGGGCGGTAAGGAGCCAGTCGTCCAGGTACGGAAAGACCTGAATTCCCTGGAGTCTCAGGTGGGCCGCTATCGCTGCCAAGACCTTGGTGAACACCCGGGGGGCTGAGGTGAGACCGAAGGGAAGGGCCTGAACTGGAAATGGCTGGCTCCCAGCCGGAAGCGGAGAAACCTCCTGGAGAGTCTGTCTATGAGAATGTGATAGTATGCATCCTTGAGGTCTATCGAGCACATTCAGTCATTCTCCCGCAGTAGTGGGAGAATAGATTGCAGTGTGACCATCCGGAACTTTACTTTTGGTACTGCCAGGTTCAAGAGAGAGAGGTCCAGGATGGGCCTCGCATCCCCCATCTTTTTTGGCACCAGAAAGAACCTGGAGTAAAAACCTGATCCAAGCTGATCTGGGGGGACGGGCTGGATGGCTCTTTTTTGTAAGAGCTGCTGAATTTCTGCAGCAGCTGCCTCCCTCTGACTGGGTGGTACATCGGGGAGGCTTCTGATTCTGAGGGTTACAAGAAAGGGAATTTGGTATCCTCTGGATATAACACGAAGCACCCAGTGATCCGTTGTTATGGACTCCCACATTGCTAGGTGCCTCGAAAAACGTCCCCTGACTGCCTCCAGAGTGGAGCAGCCAGGTAACCCCTCAGGGGTTCTGCGTGGGCCTCTCAGAGAAAGGTTCTCTGGACCCAAAATTCCTGGGACCCCCTCTGCCTCTAGGACAGCATCCTCCCTGTCCTCCTCTGCCACGAGAGGACTGGTTGTCCGGAGCAGACAGGGATTGATGCGATTTCCGGAACCACATCTTATTCTGACCCTTTTGGTTCTTGGCAAAAGACCTCTGGGGAGCAGAGAAGCGGACTCCGACAGCAGACAATGTCTTCCCATCTTTCTCGCTCTGGACAAGGGTGTCGTGAATGGTTTTGCCAAACAATGCAGAACCATCAAAAGGGGCAGTCACAAATGATGCCTTAAAGGGTTCCGAGAAGTCACAATGTCGGAGCCAGGCTTGCCTCCTCATGACCAGCCCGACTCCGCCTGCTCTAGCAGCTCCCTCAGTGGTGTGAGACAAAAGCCGCATAGAGGTGTTGGAAATAGAACGTAGGGTGAACATTCGGGAGGAGCACAGTTGCTTGTCCCCTTCTGACATGGACCCTGGGGGGGAAGCAGCGTATTCTTTAATTAGATCCCGCTGCATCCGAATGACGTGTGCCATATAGTTCATGGCCCTCATGGAGAAGGTTGCTGAACTGAAGGCCCGCTTCCCAAGGCGGTCCATCGCACGAGACTCCTTGCTCGGCGGATGAACCGTGGGGATCTCCTGAGCCAACTCTCTCTTGGTGGCTGCCACCACCAACATGGCATTCACAGGGGGACCTTTGCTCCAATGGGTTCTCTCTGATGGGGGGCTCAAGATTTTGTCCGGGTGCTTGGGAACAGGCTCTATAGTGTCCGGCTCCCTCCAAGCCCTAGTGGCTATAAGATCGACCAAGGGGTCGGGGGGAGGGGACACCCAAGAGGTAGATGGCCCTGCCTCGAACGCCTCTAGGAATACGGACTCGTCGGAGGAAGCCTTGGGGGCAGACCACCCCCCCTGATTCTGAGCATTTCCATGATGTCTCCAAAGGAGACATCCTCAGGGGGTGACCTTGGGGAGCCTTCCCCTTCATCCAAGTCTGTATCTTCAGTGAGGGACTCAGTGGAGTCCACGTGCCTCCTTTTGCACTTCGACTTGCGAGGAACCTCCTCGGGGGGGCTGTCCGAGGAGTCCTCACCAGCAATATCCTGTTCCAATGGAACACCTAGAGGCGCTGAAGCAGGCTGCCCCGAAAGCTGGGTGAGGGGAGCCAGGACCAGCTGAGAGGGAGTGCAGGGGGGGGGCCGAAGCCAGGACCGGAGGCCTGGATGTACTCAACAGTACCCTCTCCACCACCGCGAAAGCCGAGGGGGAGCCGCTCTCTGACGGATCCGAGATCCGACTCCCACTCGGATCTGAGGCGGGGATCGGACCCGGGGCCGAGACTGTCGGATCCGAAGGACCCACGTGCTCTGACCGGGACGGGGCAGAAAGCACACCGAGTCCCTCGGATCCGAAGCTCGGCCCACAGCTCCGAGAGGTCGGATCCGACAAACTCGAAGGAATAGTCGGAGCCGAAGTGCCTAGCACTGTCGGCTCCGACCCACCCCCGGATCCAATGCGGCTCGGCTCCGACAGCTCCAAACCCGGAAGACGGGTCAGAGAAGGAGCGATAGGAGCAGAAAAGGGGGTCGAGCTCCCCCCCGGAGGGGGGGAGGCAAGAGCACTCCCATTTGCATCTGGGCCTGGATGAACCTCCTCATCATCAGGTCCATGTCCGCATCCGACATACTGAAGGTGGACCTTGAGGAGGCCACTGAGGCAGGCCTGGAGTGCCACCTCGATGACCTCGATGGAGACCGGGTCACCTCCTCCTCAGGTCCCAGTGAGAAGCAAGGGGATCGGATCCGAGGAGGAGGCGAACCAGAAACCCTGGAGGGAGAAGCCCGTTTGGCAGGATGGGCCTAGGAGGAGTCTTCGGCCCGTCGCTTAAGGTGCTTCTCCCTCCGCTTCTCTTTCCTGGCCTCCCTCACCTCCGAAGCAACAGTGGGAGGTTGAGTCCCAGTCGGAGGGAGGAGGCAGGAGTGGCCGCTACCGAAGACTGGGTAGCGGTCACAGAAGAACCGGAGGCCGGAGCCGGGTCTGGGGGCAAAAGGCCCGCCAGAACCAGCTTCGACCTCCGATCCTTAAGTGCCCTGGGGTTGAACGCAGCGCAAATTGCGCAACCCGAGGAGAGGTGTTCAACCCCAAGGCACCTAACGCACTGAGTGTGGCCATCAGCTGGTGAAAGCTTGTGACCACACTCGGTGCATTTTGAAAAAATAGCTTTAGAGGCCTCCGACATCACTAAAAGAAAACGCACACGTTAGGCCCCTACACACTACACACACACACACACACACACACACACACACACACACTGTGGCCAGCGAGGGCAGGGAGGAGAAATAAAGATAAAAAATTTAAGCTAATTTAAGCTAAAAGAAGTGAAATTAGGGCTAAGGAACACCTAAACACACACAGAAACACTCGCTCAAAAAGAGTACAAGAAAGAAATTAAAATTTTCTTTTCTCACAAGAATACACCAAGAGCTCTGGAATCTAGCTGTTGCTTGAAGAGCAGCAAACTAGATCTGAGGTCAGTCAGGGTTGGTAGGGGATTATGGGTAAAGGGAGGAGCTAGGAGCTCCGATCTATGCTGTGATAGAAGTTGCCGGCTCGGATCCAAGATCGGATCCGTATCCCAAAGGTTGCTGACAAATGAAGTTCCTACTTCAGATCATATTTTAAACATAGCCCTGGAACAGTCTGCCAATTTAAAACTGGCTAGGTATCCCATACATATTATACTTGATTACAGTGCTGCCTTGTTTGCTAAAAGGGAGTCAATGGCTGCATATCTGAGATGGGGAAAGGAGTTTGGTTTCAGTTTGTCACTTCAATACCCAGATAACATTGATATTGGTAAAAGGAGCTCAGCAATTCTTCTTTCAAGTGCCTGATGATATGGAAGCGTTTTTACAAGCATGGGATGTGAACCACAAAAAATATTTTGCAGAAGTAGTAATATCATCTAGGGGATCTCAGTCTGATAACAAGAAACAAGATAGGCTAGCCTTCAGCATTCCCTCTAAATCCTCACAGGAGAAGAAAAGGAAGTGGACTCATTTTGAAGGTAATTGTGTCTAGAATATGTCAATAATAGGGCTGAGTATGCTCCTGAAAACAACTACTTTCATAGATTTCTTTGCGTCTTTCCCAGTTAGGGGTCGCCACAGTGCAACTCCGGTCAGCTAATAATTGGTAGCTGATTTTTAGGTGCCGAGTTACCAGCCCTAATGCACAACCTTCAACGAAGGTACGCCCATTTACGCATGTCTCCACGCAGAAGACGCTCTAGTTGAGAATCGAACCGCACAGCGTCTTACTGTGAAGCAACAATGCTACTGCAGC
>NC_056739.1:1206765813-1206785813 GCF_019279795.1 Protopterus annectens | reverse complement strand
TAGCAATGCAGTAGGTTGGGATCTTAGGGTTCCCTTACCCTCGGACTTAGATGTACATTTCTGGTTGCTAGGTATCCCTACTTAAGGATACCATCTGAATGTTACAGCTTGGGCTTAGACTACAATGATAATTACTTCCTTGTTATGTACCATTTTTAGAGGATGGAAACAATTTTCTTGTGATTGGGCTACAATGTTTTTGACTTGCTTTCATAGGTATAGTGAGTGAGGACATAAAGATCTCAGGGAAAAGGAATGGAATGAATATTCATCAATATTAATATTTTTTCAGACTTTGTAATAACTGGAGACTATTTGGATGTGATTATTTCTTTGCTGCCTTTTTCTTCTTTTGCATTCCTGTCTTCCTCACTTGGATTGCACTTGTTATGTATAGGAATCCAAATGTGTATGCTGTTTGGGTATTGCTTACAATGTATAGGAAACTAAATGTTAACCTGGAAGTTTAATATTTGTTGTAATTGTTACTGAATTAGGATAATGGCTCATGATTGACATTGATAAAGACATTCATTATAAAAAAACACTTACTACAATCACATACATATCATGTTATTTACAAAAAAAGAAAAAGATGAGCATGTAGGCCAGTGAGATAGAAGCTTAACAATATTCTAAATGAATACATAGAGGAAACAAAGAATAGATTTAAAGGGCAAGACCTGATGGATAGAGGGTTTACTATTACATTCCTGAAACTGTTTTGGTCAACCGGTCAACATTTCGACCCAGAAAGGTGAATCCATACCATCAAATAGGGAGCAAACATGAAATGAAATACATCTACTCCTGGAGTTCGATGTGTTCAACATAGCAGGAGGTGATGTCAGTCACCCATGCTATGCAGCTTACCATAACTTTCCACAGTCAACGGTACGTGTATTTAACTATTTTGCATGGGGGCAAGCCCCATTGTGCCCCAAACCCCATCCCCGCCCCCTTCAAATTATATATACCAACTCCAAGATAGCACTATAGTGAGGAAGTGGGTTAATTCCCTGTTCCTCACTTGAACCGTGATCTCTGTACATAATGCCGAACTCAGAAAATCAAACTACACTACACATTCATTGTAGTGTAGTCAATGTTTTCTGGTTTGGCATTCTGTCCACTTGAAAACTACCTTTCGATCACATGCCGGTCGACTGAAGCAGTTTCAAGAATCTAATACTAAACCTGGTTACAGCATCTGAATAGCAATGGACAGACATTTGCAATATTATATAAGATGTGACATTAAAAATATTCCTAAGAGAAAGAAGGTTAAAAAGGAAAACTGTCTGTCTGTGTAGGATTTAAAAGTGGCAGAGGAAAGAAGGGTGCAAAATGCAATGGAAATAGAAAAATAATATCAAGCTGAAGGCAGTGTTTGTGACAATAGGCAGTACTGCCAGCCATGCCAGGAGAAACAGGGCAGTGGATTTGTAACATATGTCAGCAGAGCTGGCTGTAATTTTGTAAATAATTATATGTCATTTGTATATCAAACTGATTTGTACAGATGCTTGTGTTGAAAATTTATTTGTGAGGTTTGCTTTTGTTAAAATGTATCAACAGTGTGCCCTGCTGGAAGGAAAAGAAATGTACATGCATTATTGTAACTGTTTAAATGTATAGGTTGTAACAGCATATACTGGACGTGAAGAGGTTAATCTTAATCCACCTGACTTTGCAAAATATTCTTGAAATTAAGTTACTTTATGGGTTAATCCATAAGATGTTATCCCACAGTTTTGAATGGAGCCAGAGATGCAATGTCTGTGCTAGAAAATAGTTGGTAGCTCCTGTTGGAAGAGTGAAATGGTTTTAAGGTTTTATGACTTCCAGCAGCTGCACCACATTTGAGCAAAGCTCTATCAGTGTGTATTGTAGCACATAGGTGCTAAACCTTGCTAGTTCTAGTGATGGGGGATAGTGCGGGAAACAATGTCAGATGACCAGATGTATGTGATGTCATTCTGTATAGAAATAATGTTTTAATATTAGAGAAGACTGAAGACTCAGAGGCATTCTGTATTCTGTCTTGGATCTGACAACAAGGACCACTCACCCATCTTGCCTTGCTCTATTCAGTAAGTAGGAACATTAATTATTGTAGTCAACCAGGAATAGATAGCGAGACTAGTTAAATACTGTTTTTCTACAGCTGTGTGAAACTTTCCATCTGTGTTATTTTTAATATTCCTGTGACATTAACTCTGGTGTTTACTGTAAATAGATATTTAGTATGTTCTTGTCCTTTTATTATTTATTATTAAATATATTTAAACTTTTCATTGTGGCTGGTCCTTTTTAGAAAATATTTAAGCTTTGAGAGTATTTGCACATATTTATTTGGGGTAACTCTGGCCAATCCTGAAAGCCTGGCTGTTTGGTCATTACCATTTGTATTAATATTAACTTCACTCAGTATAATTGGGCACCCTTTTAAGAGCTTTATATTAACTGACTGGTGGCAGTGATAACTGCCTTATAGTTTGGGCAACGTTGATAGAGCAGGTAATCTGTGCCAGGTGTGTGTGTATGTGTGAAAATTAAATCTCAAAGAGTGTGTGTCAGCTACTTTGGACAGGGACATGAAGCACTGGTTTCACAATGCCAGTGAAGAGCCTTATTGGGGACCTGGGTAGAGGCGGATAGAGACACTCAGACCCTGGTCTGAGTGTGTGCCCTGTGTGCTCTTAAGTGAAATTGTGCTTGCTGCAGACAGGTCTGCATCTGGAAATGCTGAGTATATCCATTTGTATTCCAAGTGGACATCCCGCTCCAGTGTCAGTGGTGAGGATTCAGAATCCTTGATTACAGACCCAGAGTGGGGAGGTCACAGTTGTCTTTTTCTTCTTTTGTATTCAAATGGTGAGAATGCGAGGTTCATAGTAAGAAAGCTAATAGTACAAGAATTGTAAACAAAGCCAAAAGAATTGGGGGGGGGGGATCATGGACAGATTATAAACATTGCTCTTATAAACTTAGGATGTTACTAGAATAACAGGTTTTGTATTAGCATGATTTTTTTTTCTAAAGGACACAAAGTCTGAATTTTAAGTGTGCATTATTTTTAGTGACTTCAGTCCTCAATGATTTGCCAGAAAACCACACATTTTTGAGGAACAGACCAAAAATATGAAGGAAAAATGTGGACAGTCTGCAAAATTCTAGATGGGTGAGAGGTAAGCAACTAAACATGAAGACGTATTACTATGCTGCATATTTCTAGAACAAATGTATATCAAAATGTCTTATAGTTTACTGTTTGAGGGACTGGCCAGGGACTGGGGCGTATACCTTCACAGAGAAATTATTATAAGATGCAAGAAGGCCACAGTAAAGAAGTCACGTGGTAGAGGCCTGACATCACTATGCTTAGGAATATGGCTAACATCCTGTAAATCAGAAATGTCTGATGTATAAGTTGTAGGCAACAATGAACGATTAGAGGCAAAACTGGTCTACAGTAAACCATTAAGTTAAACAGGAGATAAATTAATATTTCTGGCATGACATGAGCATTAACAAATGAAGGTTAAGGTACCAAAGTGGTGTACTATGCTTGACGTATGTTACTGAAAAGGTGTGTATCTTGTTTGCACTGTGTTGAGATAAATTTACATAATTCACAACAGCACTGCTCAATAGTTTGCTGAAGAAAAGTGGTTCACATTCTATAGGTGAATGATCATCTGGTTAACAGACCGCAATTAGTCAGCTAAAATAAACAAATGACACTGATCATAGCAAACTCTAGTTACTTTGCCCAAAGAATTTGATTTTTCAATAACCATTTTTATCCTATTAATAGCTTGGCACATGCCAAAAGCTTACACTGCAACTTAATAGGAGTAAACCAGAGAACTAATTGTGGACACTCACTATGGGCAAAATTTGTGGATAGTCAATTCATTTATAGCAAGACTCTTGACATTTCACCTCCTGAATTGGGAACACAGGGAAAAAAACTCCAAATTATGGACACTTTTTAAATAGTGTTACTGTTAATTTAGAACCTTGGTGTAAGAATGTCAAATAAAATAATGGTTATTTGCTAAAGTAAAAGGCTGTAACTATAATGATTATCAATATTTATTTACTATAATCCCTTACTTTTTCTTGGAAAAAAACACGTGTGTGTTACTCCAGAATCAGGATAAATCCAGAAATAATCAGGCACACTTTTCATCATCAGTCCCCATTTTTCTACATGGGGTTGAAGTGTCGTGTGAACTGTTGCCACCTCTCTCAATTCATTGTCACTCTCTGATCTTCTTCAAGTGTCATGCTAGACTGTTGCAGGTCTTTTCTCTTACACAAACCATCCATCTCTTTTCTGCATGTCATTTCCTCTTGCTTTCTTCCAATCTCTCCCAAATCATCTTCTGATTTCCTGCACATGTGTGCTAACCACTGTAATCTCTTCTGGCATTCTCCACAACTGCAGCTACTTTGACTTATGCTCTGATGTCAGCATTTCATTGCCTCTCCCACAGTGTGTATCCTATTATCCATCTCAGACACTGCATCTCCATCACTTCTAGCTTCTTCAGCTATTCTGCTGTCACTGACCAGGTTTCTGTACTATTCAGAAGCACTGACCACACCAGTGTTTTGTACACATTACTCTTCAGTATCTATAACATTGTTCTGTCACATATTACCCATAACACAATGTACCAATTGGCTGCAGCCTAACTCTAGCTTTAACCTCCTCGTTCGTACCTCCCTTCTTCACAATCGCCCTTCCAGACACTTGAACCTGTCAGCCTGTTCCAACGTTTTCCCTTCTATCTCATTTTTCAGCTTATTCCCCATCCACTTCCATGACAACTGTTTTGTCTGTACAGCCTCATCCTATGTGCTTTTAGTTTTGCATTCCATTGCTCCATCATTTGCTGAAGTTCTATTTCAGAGTCTGCTGTAAAGGCATATCATCTGGATATAAAAGCTTTGTTGATCTGTCCCCTAACCTGTTTGCTGATGTAATCCATCACCAGAATGAACAGTGGGTTCACAAATGAAGCCTGATGCACATTCACTCCCACTGGGAACCCCTCTATGAGACTTGAACAATGTTCATACTTGTGTCACTGCATCATTATACATAGACTGCACTAATTCTACCAATGTTTCTGGGATTTGGAATTATCACGACTGCCCAAATCAGCTTTTTTGGAACATTGCCATATGCTTTCTCCAAATCTAGCAATGCTTCGTTGGAGTCTTTTACCATCCCTAACTTCTCCACTATCTGTCTCACAGAAAACACTGGGTCGGTTGTGCTGCATTCTGATTTGAACTGTTCACCTATTTTACTTTCTACTATTTTGCTTATTCCTTTATCAATCACCTTCCCCAGCACTTTTATGCAGTGTGATAGGAGTCTGATAGATTGATACTGTCCACATTTGTGAATATCTCCTTTATTCTTGTGCACTGGCACTGGGAATGGGGATGCTTATTCTCCAGTCATCTGAGATATGCCTTTCTCTCTATACTACTAAGAGCACCCTCAAGAACTATATTTCGCCTAACTCAGTCAAAATCTTCATTATATCTAATATAGTAAGGAAATGGCATTGGGATAGAATCAGAGATCACAAAGTCATTCCCAGTGAAACAATTTGCCCACAGCATAAACTACTGGTAGCTATGATTAGCTGCAAGCAGTGGTCATGGAAAGCTCTAAGGTCAACAGAGACTAGGCTGCAGATCTGAAAGTTGACTAGAGCTAAAGCATGAGAGTTCTAGGAAATATTCAGGGCTCTAGCACCTTATGAAGAGGAAGCAGGTAAGAGTTGAAGAATGGCAGTGTCTTAAAACAGCATATGTGAAGACTATAGAACAGATATGTGGCTGAGGCAGGTATGGAAATAATGACATATAAGGAAAGTTGTTGATGAAATGCAGATTTCAGGAAGTTATCAAAAGAAAGAAGTGCAGGAAAAATGGGAAATAGAAAAGCCAGAGCAGGCTAAGAAAGAATACAGACTAGCTAAAGGGGCAGTCACAATAGTAAAGAGCAATGTAGCAGAGGCAATTTTCCAGCTTCTGTTAAACGACCTCAGCAGAGGGCATTAAAATCTTGTATCAAGTTGTACCATTCATAAGGGACGCCAGAAACAACATGCTCACCAGTTCATAAAAGGCAGATGGAAAAAATAATCCCAACAGCTTCTGAATTAAGAACCCCACAGAAGCTGTACTTCTCCATACACACCCTACAATAAAAGGGGAAGAAAAGCCTACCCTAGCTAGGGAGTAAGACCAGCACTAAAGAAAACAATGTCAGCTGCGGGCTTAGATGGTGTCACCAAAGTTTTTTTTTTTAAATAGTACTACTATTAACTTCAGGTGTTTAAAGAATAAGAGAATATGAATTAACAACATACATTTTCTGATGTACAAGAAGTTTAGAATAACTTTACGCTTAATTGGTAAGTGTAAAGTAATCCAGCACCTTTTATCCCCAAATCGCCAATCCGAAGCAATTTGAGTCTAAATCGGGGACAGTTGGGGGTGTCTACGACCGTGTATACTTATATATATATATATATATATATATATATTTCATACATTTACCACATACAGAATACTCCAGTTAAACAAAACCGAATACTCAAACCCTCTTAAAACTTTATAAAAATAATTACAGTCTGACTTGAGCTCCAACCAGTTAAGAACACACTACACTACATTAACTTGAACTTAACCGCTACGGGACAGAATTAAACGTCATTGACAGGGCAAGGTTGATACCATAGATTGGGGCGAAAGTTTGGCCAATGGTTGTAATCGTTATTGACGGAGCGTATTGTGCGTGAAGGTCTGTAAACTGACGATGGCGGCCGGCAGTTCTGGTAGGTGTACGGTTTTATGTGTTGTTGATGGGTCATACTGCGCTTTGACAACAGAGTTCTTGGGATAGTTTCTGACTGTAGAACTATAGTGTCGAATTGAAGTGTGTGTACCCTTTTAAATTAAGTGGTAGATTATGTTTGTGGGCATATATATGCTCTCTACTGGGTTCAGGGGAGTGGAGTAGTTTTGAGTTTTTGTTTTATTTCCGGCAGGGGGGCGGTGACTGTCACTGTGACTTGTTTTCTGGATAGGTATCCTGAAAAGTTGTGTGCAGTAGCAGAGGATAATGAAAGAATGCAGAACTGTCACGTTTATCTTTACAAATATTTCATTCACAGGTGGCAGTGTCCAGGAGGGGAAGTTGACGTATGCCTCTTTGCTGCCTGCAGATGAATTGTTTTACACTTTCAAAGCCTGACAGGGCCCTTAAACCTTTCATATGTATAGACCCTGTTGTGTTTTGCTGTCAGGTGGGGTGTGTAATACGTTCTTAGTGGAACACAAGTTTGTCCGCATTAACAAGACGTGGTGGGTTGTCTTGGTTGTGGTGCAACCGTGCAACCATGGCCAGCAGGCTAGTTGTCCTGTAAATTAGTTTTTATATAGTTTGTGTGTACATTTACAATCAAACTGTGTTTATTCAAAACCTGCATAGAAAAAATGAAAGTTGGGATATTGTAGTTAAATATGTATAGGACACTTCATTATACCTAACAAGGTTTCATAATCTCGTAATATGCACACTATTTTTTGAATGCATTGTACATTCTTGTTAGCTGTAAGCGTACTTGAGGATACTTCAATCTGATTTTGCAACACATGTTTTGGTTTATGAGGAATAAATCCAGTCTTCTTAGCTTTTTAAAATTTTATCTGAGTTAGAAAAATAATTCTGAAACATTTGCCTTCTGTAATTTTATTAAAAGAAAATGCAGATCTTTTGTTTAATTTGGTGGGCACAATAAGTTCGTTAATTGCATTTTTTGCCCTGGGCTAAGCCTGTTTTCACTGAGAGCCCAAGGAGAAAGGCTCCTAATAGCGCACAAAATGGCATAACAGGAAATATGTTTTTGTTAATTCTAGATAGATGGTGAAGTCTTAATATACAACATTTGAGCTTTAAGCATTGTTTTTACTACTTGTAGTATCTATGCCAGTGAATGACTAGAAAACTGTTGTAAAAAGAGGATATGTGTAGTGAGTCTTGTTCATTTTATGTTCTTGATGTGTTAACCCAAGAGGTTTATAACCAGTATCAAAAGCATCCTTGAAATAAATATAAAGCTTAGGCTGTGCTAATAGTAAGAAAAGCATCCGTACATAATGGGTTGTACGAAGTTCTTGCGTGCATAAGTATGCAAAAAATTGAAACATGACTGCATTTTCCATTTTGTGTGTGTGTGTGTCAATGTTGATATATTAACGCAGTAAATGAATATGTAGTTAATTCGAAGATAAAGTTAAGAAACCTGTGAAAATATCTCTGTTTATGGTTTCTCAAACAAATTAAATGAACATCTGAACTGATTATGCCCACAGAAGCATAAAGGAAGTTATATGGTATGTAAGAACTTGTGAAAACTAAGTTAGACATGTCCAATTAAGCCTTGATTACTTTGGCATGAAAACATCTTATTTTAAAAAACAAATTTCATAAATCCATTTTCACGTTTCAAAGTTGAATCGTTTTGGACCAAGTCTGTGCAATAAATCCTTTAAGTGCAGTGTCCAGTGGGTTTCTGTAACATTTGCTGTCAGATTTGTAGTGTCATTGTTACAGTGATGACAAAACTATGTTGAAATATCTACTTTACTGCCTTGTGGAGTGAGGGTCATGCAGGAGATGGCCTTGAAGGGCAGAAGAAGGTGAGAGGATTTTTTCCATTTGGTGGGTACCACTGACCCGCTAGAGAGAGAAGCATACTTTTTATTTGGGATTGGTCGGGATATTACATAAAGGAATGGCATGAAGTACTACTTTGGCCAGGTGCATTTTAAGGGTCTAGTACTTCATAGCTGATGTAGTAATTGCACATTGCCAGAGGGAGCACTGGTACAATTGCATTAGCAAGGAAATGCAGTCGTGAGGAATGGGGCAGTGAGAGAGGAAACACTTGTTCGTTTGAAGGAGAAATATTACTACAGTTTTCTTGACTGTGTGTTTCATTTCGTATGCAGTGTGATAGTCTAAACAACTTTAATTTTCAGTAAGTAACATATTGGGTTGATTTGGAACTTGAACATGTAATTTGTGAAATCACTGCAGCTTTCTTTCAGCACTGGTGAAGAGTGACATACTCATTACTGGTGTGAGATGACCTCTACTGTGCCTGTTGCAGCTTTTGGCAAGTGCTTCTTCAAAGCCACTGTTTACTGTTATGCCTTTCTCTTTAATGTTTCTCTCGTGTTGAGACTCATGAACTGTCACCCGACTCAAAGTGAAGATTTATCCATGGCAAATTGATCCTAAAAGGTGCAAAAAATATTTGTGGCTACTGTTTTTCTTTCTGCAACCTGTATTAAAGGAGCCTTTGTTACTATGAAATTCTCCTTAAAAACTAGTTTACAGATTGTCATGGATGTTTGGTAACTTAACTATCAGGACGCAGTGAAAATTTGGGATCAGTCAAATACATGTACATTTATGTTTATGAATGTAGCTTAAACTAAAAAAATATATACATCATAAACTGCTGTTTGGTATAAGCATGTTCTGTGCATGAATGTAGCTTAATCTTAAAAATGTTGCCCAAAGTATTATTCGGTTTTAAACATGATCTTAGATGCTCAAGAAAATTTTATTTGTAATGCTACATATAGCATGTATGGCAGCCCTTTTCATGTAAAGCATTTTACAGAAGACCAATAACTAGAGCATTGATAACTAAGGTTACTGGACCTTTGCAATGTAGGTGAGGGAAAAGAAAAAGTAATTTCCTTCATTAATTGTATTGGATTAAAATGAGATGCAGCATTCACTTCTAAGCAATTTGTTTCTGTAGGCAGTCTGGATGGGGAACATTGAGCTGTAGGTCCTCCTTAATATAAGGAATCTGTTTTGTTGTTCTGGGTAGTAAGTGGCTGAAGTGCTGTGGTGTTAGGATTCCTCAACTTACTCTTTTGCAGACCTCTTTCTTTTAGCTGTGGCTATATTACAGTTTGCTGTTGAGTTGTAATGCATGTTGATATGTGTTGCATTGTCTAATTAAGAATCTTAAAACTTTTAAGCTTCTGATTTGAAAATATGCAAGCTACAAGCATTGTTTATACTGTTTCAAATAATTAGTGCCTAAAGTAAACAGTTTTACATGAGCATTTAGGCAAGTTTGTTGATGTTAAATGTTCCCGGTTAAATTGTAATTGATGAAAGTAAGTAGTGGGTTTCACTTGGGCATGTTGGTAAGTTAAAAATGGTTTGCCTGAAATGGGGTCGGTTAAGAGGTGGAAAGATTGAATTTAAAAAGAGACGTTGAGTAATAATTGTAGATATTAAAATTATACTGTGCATTGTTAATGTACATCATACCTGGATGCACATGTTCCTCAATAAATATGTTTCTTCAGTTCAGTTTTTGACCAGTAATTTTTGAAGTGTGTTTGTGAGAATTCACATTTCTGATAACAAAGAAGTTGGAAAAGGCATATTTTTGTGTTCCACTATATAAGAGCAGTTGTTTGCCATAAGAGCAGTTGTTTGCCACTTACCAGACATGTCAAAAAAGTTGTATTAGTACCAGGCTTGCCTTTTCTGTTAAACTATTTCTTATCTCTGTTTATTATTGAGATGTAGTTACATACAGTCTTTGGCCTAATTAAGTCCATCTGCATTTTTTGCTGCTTTGTTTTATGATGTAACACAGCAGTTGTGGTACTATAGTTACTTCATAACCACATACCGTGGTGTAATAAATTATGGGAATAGGTTATATCAGTGTAAGAAAATGCAGTGAAAAATAAGTTATGTTTGTTTGCTATGCAGTGAAATATCTGTGATGTGCAAGTTGTACTTTCTTTTATGGTATCATAAATGTTTGACTTTGGTGTTGCTATCATTTTGTATGGATGTTTGGAGTAAATGTAAATGTTGGGCATTAAACTATGTGTAATTCAGTTTTAGTTCCTTCCTCTCCGTTTACCCACTCCACTTTATATCCACCATTGTCTGCATGTGGTCTTGCACCATTTTTGAACTGTTTTGTTTCTTTTCTAATGCCACAGTCCTAACTGTTGGCTGTATACTGGTTAATGGCACCGCCTCACCTGAATTTCTTACAAAAAGTGTCATTGTATTGTAAATTAATTGTATTGTTTCACTGTACACATGCAGTCCCTCATGGATGATATTATGAAGGTAACATCTTTCACTTGGCTACTATTTTAAGCATAGTGTGCATTATACTTGCACATTGATGTCAAATGCAGCATCATTTCTAAGCAAAGTGCTATACACACATGTACATATGTATATACAAGTGTGTGTGTTTGTGTGTATATAACTTATGTGGGTCCCCTTCACATGGTCGACTTTTCATAAAGTCGACTTTCATATGGCCGAGACCATATGATCGACTTTTGAAAAGCCAACCATGGGGAACCGCAATCTTCGCACAGTGCGGAATGGGAAAATTTCCCACTTCTGCACTGTAGTGTGATCTCAGAGTTGGTATATTTAAGTTACAGGGGATGTGGGGGGCAGAGCCCCCCCCCCCGCTAAAAGTTTAAGGTAAGTGTTTGTTGTGTGTTTATGTTTACTTTACATAGTCGGCATTCTGAAAGTCGACTTTCTGAAATGTCGACCATGTAAAGTAGACAGACATATATAATATATATGTGTGTGTGTAATATATATAATATTTTAGTTTATATCACATGGGATCACCCATTATCATCAACAGTTCAAAAGTAGATGCAAGAAAACCAGATATGGCTGTTCAAGAAAAAGAGAGAAGTAGCATTGAACACTGAAATTGCTAAGCACAGTGATTACAGCTTTTTATGTACAGAGAGACAGGATTTGCAAGCAGAAATGTGAGCAATATGGAAGAAAGGTACGCAGACAATTCCAATTGTAGTAGGAGCAGCAGGACTAAAAGAATTTTCACTCTTACATAAATATGCTCCCAATACATGCAAACCTCGTATGAGCTACAGAAGGATGCCGTTCTGGCCTCATTATGGGTGTTGAGAAGAACAGCATCAAAGACTGAAACAATACTAATTTTGTGAACTCTAGTTATACTCTGAATTAGGATTGGGGTCCATTCCAGTCATTGTATTACAAACCCAAAACACTTGGAGGAATTAAACTGAGCAAAACCATGAAACTTGCCCAAATCCAAAGCTATACTTGCTTATTGGGAATAAAGTAAGCAAACTGACCTTACTTTCCATTCAGTACAGTGTTAAAAGAAGTTAACTTCTCATACATGTGACCTATACAACACCTTTTAAAATCAACATTGTCCTCCTGACCCTAGAAATTAAGCTTGTTCTTATTAGAGTTAGAGTAAAATGCTGCAGTTAAGTAAGATTATTACTGGCAAAACAAAGCTGGTTCTAATTTATCAGCATTCTCTTGTATTCCTCAACTGTGCTACTAAAATTCATAAACAATGAACAGACACCCTAACCTTGTAATACCACAAACAACATGATAAAGCCACCCATGAAGCATTTCATACATAAAATCCTACCCAAATTGCCTAAAGGCTTTAATCTGTAGAATCTTAAACAGTTAAAGTATCCTATTGAAATGAATAAGAAACATCCTGAAAAAAGTGGTCTGGTTGCATGAAATAGATAAGTATGACTGTAATATTGGGGACCTCTGTCTGTGAAAAGTTATGGACAAAAATTACTTAGGTTAACAAATTTACTGAACTAAATTTGACTGATTGAAAATAGTATGATGCATACGTTTTATCAGTCAGACTTGATTTATTCTCTGACCAAGTTGTTGCTGAATTTTGCAAAGGGATTTTTTGTTTACAGCTTGTCTTGATTTTAGTAAAGCAACTGTTTGTTTATTTTAAGAGAGTGCAAGGAAAGATGGCATGTGGGTGGAGTGGAAACATGAGTAGCAAATTTAGTGAGGGGAAAGAAGAAGAGTGTGGTAGTTAAGATGGAAAGTATCTAGGATAATGTTAGTGATCAGATAGTGGTAGTGTGAGCAGCTAAAACAGCGCCCTGGGCCTAAAACAGTTAAAGCAGCGTACTTCCTTATAATAGTGGCCCCTGTGAAAGTGACCTTGGTGATATAGTTTGTTAGAGAAAACAGGGCGATCTTTACTAACAAGATACATGTGTTAGTCTACACTTAGCAAGTCGTTACTATGACGATAACAAGAAACGCACAAAAATTGCAGTTTGCTATTTTAATTATTCAGTTTAAAAGTTTTTTTCCCATTTATCAATGATGCAGGAGTACTACTGTTAACATGCGGTAATGCTACCTTGTTTCAAGCTTTTGTAAGTGGAGTGTTGTATCTAGCACTCAGCCTTCCGGATGCCTTGCGTAACTGTCCGGTTAAAGGGAATGTTAAGCCTGTCAGAAATTAAAGTAAATGCACCCTACATGAACGTTGAAGAAAAAAAGGGATATTTGTCATTTTTGTCATTCTTCATGCAGTTGCGCTCCCTTACATGCTAAAATGGTAAACAAACATCGGGGGGGGGGGGCATGGGTTACATTACAGAAAGATACTATCAAGAATCAACAGATACCATAGCCCTCAACTTTCCATCTCCAAAATGAAGAACAATAGCCCTCATAATGTGGAGCAAATGGGCAAAATGTGGAACACATACTAATGGCTTACTAACCACTTTGACTAGGAAGGTCACATGCTCTTTACCTAACTGTATTGCCAGGGCCACTATAATAAGGAAATACCGAAAATAATAAAAGCCTACACAAGTTTAACAGAAATTGGTAGCTGAAGTCTCTCTGACGTCCAGAAGCTCAACACAGAAGAGGATAAGAGAAGTAAATTGGACAGTTCTGAAGAGGACAAATAGAGGTGTGGAGCAGAGGTAAAAAAAAAAAATGATGGTAATGGTAACTGAAGGAGAAAGTTCCGCAGTCATCCTACATTGACTTTCAAGATAAATGACTCCCTGTTGGAATTCATAGAAACAAATTACAAAATACTGCAGGGAATAGAATATTGACCAAACATTCAAAGGAAATAACTGGTATGCAAACGGCTGAAAAGGAGATGGAAGTGTAAAAATGGTGGAAGAGTAATTTAAAATGTGAACAAGTGGTGCTGAAGCTAAACTCCAGGTCAGGTCATGCAGAGGCAACCTGCGGTTTACATCTGTACTAGCACAAAGCAAAGGGAAGGGCTTTTGACACAATTCCTCAATTAGGCACAGTAGAAAAGTTAAATAACCTGGGAATAAACCCCCCTATGTCACCTGCTAGGTCGGCAGCTCCCTTACAGACAGGACATAGATCAAAACAGAGGAAGTTACCTCTGCAAAAATACTAGTCCCCAGTGGAGTTTTGCAGGGTTTTGTGGTGGGACCTCCCCTGTTTGGCATCTACTTTTCTAAAGTAAAGGCCAATATCAAAAAGGCTCAGGCTGACTAAGTAAGTTTGCAGACGACTACAAGCTAGGAGCAGTCCTTGAATCCCCAAATTACTTGGCCATTCTGCAGAAAGGTTTGTTTCAAATAAATAACTGGTACCAAAGTCATGGACTGAAAATAAATGCTAAAAATGCATTATTGTCAACTTTGGGATGTCATCTACCCCAGGGAACTACCAAATTGACAATACACCCCTAAGAGGTGACTTGGGAACTTAATTGGACAGTGACCTAACTTTTGACCAACATGTGTCTATTGTAGGAAAATCTTTCTACATTGAAGAGCTTACAAACAGCTCACATTAGGCCAATCATTGAAGCCTACTTTGGCATGTATCTGTGCAGACACATGCAACAACTGGAACACCCACAGAGATGCTTACTAAAAGGATACAAGGCCTAAACAACATGTCCTGCATGGGCTAACTCAAAGCCCTGTAACTATACTTTGTATTGTACAGACTGCTAAGAGGTGACTTGTCTGGCACATAAGGCACCGCATCCTCTTACCCATTGCTGATGGATTTGCTACACATCAGGAAGTCAAGACTGCATCACAAATACTTTGTCTAGGGATCTAAACCTTTTCTGCAACATCAACAACAGTTTGGAGGGACAGGTATATTTTGCAGAGGATACCACTGCTGTGGAACAGAGTCCCCATCCATTTAAAACTTCATCCTTGTCCATATTCAAGCTCAGCTTAGATGTGTGGATGGGAAATTTATCTCAGAACTGCTCCCTGTACTACTAATGGACAGCAACAGCTCCTAAATGCCTTATTTCATGCATGAGTCTCCTCAGATTATGTATGGTATGATTCCGTTTATTCTCATTAGGAGTAATATATAGTTATCGACCATGGGACACGTTATTTCAAGCACAAAAAGTGAAACTGGCTAGGCTTAAAATGGGCTGCAACAGCAGCTAGCCTAGTACTTGCCTATGAACCTGTAAAGACTGTGAGAGAAGATATCGACACATAATGTAGACTTTCTACTGCTGATATTAACCTAGAGCATATAAAGTAAATTATTCTTGATTTGAGATTGAGAAAGACCTATACTGATTTAAACTATAAATCTACTGGCTGAAAGAGGAAGATATTTCTTCAACAAAATAAACCATATTTTTAAAAGCTGGGAGAGACTGAAGTCTATCCTTACACAAATTAATAGAAATCCCTTTCTTCCTTCCAGAAGATACTGTACAGAAATTTAAAATTTGTTTCAAGTTATTGCATTCTGCATTTCTTCTATCTACATAGATTAAAAACCTACACAGACTCTTGACAGGCACAAGATGAGCTGACAAAAAGAAAAGAATTGGAAGAGGCATGAAGTGATGGAGCACTCAGTTGGTCAGTAAATGCAGAAAGACCAACTATGGACACTGCACAATTCCCATTAAGTCTTTTCCTGTTTTCTAAAAGAAAAGTGATAGACAAAACAAAGGAGAAGAAAGAGCTTTCAAAAAAACTACACTGAGTAATACTTTAAAACATTGAAACCAGTAAGTACAAGAGAGGAAATATCTATTTGATTTGGTAAATGCAGTGTACACTTGTATTCCATTATTATTTATTTATTTTTTTTGTTAAAATGAAAGTTTATATATAACTGGAGGATAAGGTATTATATTGCATGTTGTCTGGTGAAAGTCCCATTTGATTTCAAACTGCAAATTATTTTGTCCCAATTAAAGGGCCAAGAAATCGGAGAAGTAAATTAAATGAATGAAAAGAGGAAATCAAATATATGTTGAGACAAGTAGTCAGTAATTTAATTCCTAACAGCTGTGGTAATTTGTGTACCAGGAGTAGTAATGAACACGAAGTTGAGAGTTTACTAACTGAAATAAGGTAGAAAGCAAGGCTGACAACTTCTGACATACAGTGGGTAAACTGATACCTGCAAGTAAGTGTAACAACCTGATTAGGGAGAGATTCCTAAAACGTGCATTAGAAATGTTGAGTGGTATAGCAAGTGATAATATACAGAATGAAATGTGTTAGGTTGTGATATTCCTGTGCTACTAGACAGCACAGTAGAGACTGCTTCAAAAAATAAGATTACATTGCTAGTTGTAGGCAACTCAAATAAATTGGTGATTTTATAGCATTTGGTCCCCAGCCCAAGGGCTGTCAGTGGTTTGAGTAGGATTAGAAGGAGTAGAAGAAGCTTTACATTGCTGTTTTTTTTTACTGTATGTTAGCTCTCTTGCTTTGAGAAATGTATTGTTAATATTTTATTTCTGGTACAGAGTGAATTGAGCAGTCTAAAGAAAATAAGAGTTTAGGTTCATTTGGGCCAGTGTTACACAAAAAGGTATAAAATAAGACAGACATAAAAGTGTTAGTGCTCAATGCTAGGAGTATAAACAAGAAACACCACACCCTACCAGCTCTTCTTACTCTGGAGAATATAGACATGTGTGCCATTACTGAAACGCTTTAAATTCACAAAAAATTCTATGGCAGTGCAAGGCTTCAGTGCTTTCCACATGTTTAGACCTTCAGCTGCACAAACTGGGACAAAAGGCGGACGAGTGTCATCTGTATTAGCAACAAGTATAACTCGATAGTGGGTAAACGGAATTTATCCACGTGAAAATCACCATAGATGTAGTCCCATACCATATCCTAGGAAGCTGATGTAACAGAAAGATGCAAGTATAAGATAAACAAATGTAAAATAAAATCATATAAATAATATCACAGTGATTTATTAGTCTTGTGTGCTTATGGGTTAGTAGACAGGAAAAGTAGGACTTTCTACTGTAGTACCGCTCGGATAATAATGTTACGTTAAACTCGCCTGCATTGTAAACTACATGAAAGATTTGTAAAGAGAAGTAGGAAGGAGGGTTTTCGCTGGATTAGGAGAGCAAAAGACGAAGGTAAAAAAAAAATGTAATGCAGTGGTTCTGAAACTTTGCAAGCCGGAGGATCCCTTTTATAAAGGAAATATTTTGGTAGACCCCTATATTTTAGATTGTGGTTTTAGACTGTTATTAATCAGTAATTTAATATAAATCAACACTTGAATTTTAAAATTGTTTTATTTTTAAAGGATTATTAATTAAACAGACTCCAGCTTCTAAAAGTGTCAGTTGAGCTGAACGTGCAATTGATTTAATTTCTAGGATGAATAATACATTAAGGCGGTTCCAAATGTTATAGGTTTTCTTAAATATTTTCCAAATATTATTAAATGTTATAGGTTTTCTTAAATATTTTTATGAATATTGCCATGTTATGTCGAATAATACATTAAGGCGGTTCCAAATGTTATAGGTTTTCTTAAATATTTTCCAAATATTATTAAATGTCAATAGCTGACCTCTGATACTTGGGCTGTAGTGAAAGCTGTACCAAGAGTTCTGGTTATTATGAATATAAAATTCAACAGGACCATAAAAGTAAGAGACCTCAAATTGCTAGCATACATCCTCTGAACCTAATCCCAAAATCACATGTTTAAGCTTAGTTATGAATGAAAAACCTAACTAACTAACCAATCAAAACATTTCCTCCATTTGAAACACATTACTAATCATCTATACAGTTGTTACATGCACAGTTAACAAGAACTGTCAGTTCTACTTGCATCCAATGTACCACTGCTCATATCTGCAATATTTGGGCATGAAAGAACCTGCAACAATAACAATAAATAATGCAACATGCAACCAAATCAATAGTATGAATAAGGAGCTAGGTGAATTAGTATACAGTCGATGGGAAAGAAACCTGCTTTACTAAGAGCCTTGTTCAAGCTGAAGAAATAGGAACAAAGAAAATGACTAACAAGGTGGCTGATATATTTAATACTCTTTGAAACGCAAATCTGAAGTAAAAAAAAAAAAAGTTTCAGGTATCCAGCATTGGGCCAATAATGAAGCAGCTCAAGTGATTCCCACTGCATTATTTTTATCTACAAGTCTTCACAAAGAAAAAGCTGCAGACATTTTTCAAATAACTACAGGTATATAAAACATGCTTTTACATAAATATTAAATGAGTGAATAAAAAAAGAAATCTAGACCAGTGATTATATAGTCCAACAAACTAAAAAAAAAAAGTCACAGTTCGGAGAATAATCCAAAAAAACTTTAATCTCACTCTGTTAATATATTTCTTCATTTCCTGAGTGATTTTTTGGACTTGAACAAAAAGTTATTGGTACAGAAGCCTGCTGGATTTGGGACACCATTCCTTGAACATTTTATTAGCAAATATATGTAATGGCCATGGCTGGAAAACTGGCATAAAATATCGGTTAAATCCATCAGGCTTGACATGCATTTCCATGTCTTTTCACTTGTAATTTACTGACGAGAAACACTGGGACGTTTATGTCATGGTAAGGATGTGTATATTTATTTCTGTCTTTACCTATCTTATCCGAATTGTAGCTTCATATTTATTTATTTATTGCAAGAAAGCCCTGAAGCTTTTCACTTCCAGGCTGCTGATTTTCTCCACTCAGGAGATCATGCCATCAGCTGCTTTTGCACATGTTGAAGGAGCCCAAGTCTTTGAGAACTGCCCAGCTGTTGTAGCCTTGGCTTTTTGGTAACTGTGCGATGGATGAGGATTTTTCTTTTCCACTAAGTCTGAAAGATCAGGTTTGATATTTGACAGGTTTATTCTTAATGCTCAACATTGTCTATTTCACTGTTTATTTTTTTAGGTAAAGTAACATGGAAATTGCACAGATATGTAGAAAAAAATGGAAGTAATTTTTGAAGAGCTTTGTCTGCAAATCTTGGATAAATGTTTCTTACTGACAACCAAAAGTGCAAAAGACTGTTTTGTTTAAAAACAATTTTTAAAGAGCCATCACACGACAGCTGTGCCAAATCTTCTTGTTCTGGGCTTGTCAAATCATTGATTTCATCTATTTTTATTTATTTGGATCTCTGATCCAGTTTTTATTATATTGTGGTGCAGGAAAATAAAATCTAAAGGTTTCTCTCAAATTTCTCAACTGTTCAACAATAAGTAATTCAGCTATTTTCGGATCTACTTTTTCTTCGACACTTAAAGGTAGGTAAAGTTGAAAAAGAATCAAACATTCCTTTTCAGTTGATTTTTCCCATAATTCTATGTTTTATTATAGCTTTTATTTTCTACTTTAAACATGTCTATAGTAGTTTCTTGAAGACTTAAAATTTAATTTAAGTAGTAAAAAATGTCCGCTAAATATGCAATCTTTACTAGCCAAGAAAAAAAATCATTCAAACATTCTCTTAAAGGGAAGGTTTTTTTTATCAATTAAAAAGATTCTTGTTTTGTCACAAAGTTCAAAAATGCGATTCAAAACCTTCCCACGAGACAACCAATGAACTTTGGTATGTAACGGTAATTGTTTATGATGGCGTCCCATTTCATCACACACAACTTGAGAAATCCTATTATTTAGCGGGTGAGCCTTAATAAAATCTACCATAGATACAAATGTTTTTAAATCGGTTAGCATTTTTTGGGCAGCAAGTAATTCACGGATGCTGCAATGCGTTCAGATTGCATTT
>NC_056739.1:1206690813-1206753313 GCF_019279795.1 Protopterus annectens | reverse complement strand
TATCTCTGATGAGCCTTCGTGAATTAATATTATGTCTTTAAGCTTGTAGCTTTTTAGCTAGTCATTTCTTCTGTTTATTGTTACCCCGTGTCTGTTCTTTGATGAGAGGAATTTAATACCAGAGTGTTTTTTGAATGTCGTGTGTGTAGTAAGTCATAACATGACTTTACTCAGCTTACATAATGTCGATCATGGCACATTTCTTCCAACAGTCCTGTCTTCTTTGAAGGCTAGCATCTCTTGCAGTGATGCACATTCTTATTTAGGTGATATTAGCTTGATATAAAAATGAAATTTTCCAGTACAGTTTTCTTGTGTTGCAAGACTGTTATTGATTGCTTACTACATTTTTTTAATCATAAGTTGTTCAGTAGCTGATGTGTCTCTTACCTGATCAGAATCTTTCATAGGTTCCAATTTCCCCATAGTATTTTTGGTTGTTTTGTGACCAGATTAATTCCTTTTTTTTTTTTTTTGTTTCATGTTTTTTTTTTTTTTCATTTTCTTTAGTGTCCATTTGCTTTCTTCTTTTTGCAGTTACATTCCGTTTCTTCAAAAGTTTGTTGATTGTATATGCTTGTGGAAGTATGGCAAGACACTTTAATATTTCCATTTTGGTGAGGTATAAGATCATTCTGTTAAAGATTGTGACTACTGCTCTACATTCATCCAGTGATTGTGTTTAAATAAAATAAAACTCTTCTTATTGTGGAACAGATGCTACATAGACTTGAAAAAAGAAAGCATACAAGAGACTTTGACCCTCCTTTTTGGAGAGACTAAAAGAGGCACCACCATTTAGAATTCAAATTCAGTTGTATTAATGTGCTTTAAGTATCCACAGTATAATAAAGTGACAAAATTGAAAATTGCATACAAATAAATATAATTGCATGGGTTACCTGCTGTGATTCATGCTCCCTGTTCTTCAGGATTTGCAAGGTCAGCCATTTATTTATTTATTTATTTATTTGGAACTTCATAAAGCAAGCCATAGAAAAAACACTCACAATGTCACTGCTGCAGTTTGTCCCAAAGGCATTATAGTAAACTCTCAGTTAACTGGCCCCCATGGGGAATGGTAGATGCCAGATAGCTGCAGTTTTTGGGTGCTTGAGAGCTGCTGTTAAAAATAGGCCTGGCTAATACTGTACCCTTTACTATTTGTTTGGTTTGACTTGTTCTCAGGTTGGGGAGAGGAATTTATTCCAGTCCTCCTTTTTAAAACTTTAAAAACGTAAGGTATATTTCTGCAGGGGGAAAATGGAAAGTGCAACGCACAAAAATTGTACTGTATTTTTTGCTGATTGCTTGAGAGTTCTGGATGCTTGAGTTCTGGTTAACTGAGAGTTTGCTGTGTACCCGTTAGGCAAGCTAAGTATATATCTGAAGTAGTTAACTTCATTTGTCAGTCAACCTGTGGGTATCGGATCCATATCGGATCCGAGCCGGCAGTTTTAAACAGCTAAGATCTGAGCTCCAAGCTCCTCCCCCTTGCCCGTAATCCCCTGCCATCCCTCTCTGACCCCAGATCTTGTTTTCCGCGGTTGAATTAACAGCTTAGAACGAGTTCCAGGCGTGGGAGTTAGTCGTTTAGTGAGAAAAAAAATCTTTATTATCTACCCTTTTTTTCCTTGTAGCTAAATTGCTGTTGTGTGTGTTGCTCCCTAGTTAGAATTTTTAGTTCTAAATTTGTTAACTTGTTATCTTTAGTGTAGTTTAATTTCCTCCCTTCCCTCCGTGTGTGTGAAGGCGTGTGTGTTGGGCCTTGTGTTTTTTTTTTTTTTTTTTGTCAGACTGTCTGAGGCCCCAAAAACCTTCTTCTCTAAATGCACAGTGTGTGACCATAAGCTATCCCCAGCGGATGGCCACACTCTGTGTGTTATCTGCCTTGGTGTTGACCACCTCTCCTCAGGCTGCACTATTTGTGCAGTCTTCAACCCCAGGGCCCTAAAGGACAGGAGGTCGAAGCTGATTCTGGTGAGACTTTTGCCCCCAAACACGACTTCGTCCTCCTCTCCCTCCGTGGCGCCTGCTGCAGCAGTGCCTCCTTCCATCCCTGCTCCCCTAGCCGGGACTCATCCTCCCACCTTAGGTCAGGAGGAGAGGGAAGCAAGGCGGGAGAGGAAAAAAAGAGAGACATCACAAGCGGCGGGCAGAGTCTTCCTGCTCTGCTCCGCCGGCTAAACAAGCAGCCTCTCCCAGGGCTTCCGGGCCTTCTCCTTCCCGGCACCATTCACCTCATTTCTCCCGGAGCCGGAGGAGGAGACTCTGTCACCTTCGAGGTCATCGAGGTGGCACTCCTGGCCCGCCTCGGCCTCTTCTAGGTCCACACGAAGCTTGTCCGATGCAGATATGGACCGGATGATGCGTAGGTTCCTCCAGGCCCAGCTGCAGATGGGAGTGCTCCTGCCCCCCCCCTCCTTCTGGGGGGGGAGCTCTACCACCTTTTTCACCCCGATTGCTCCTTCTTCGACCCACTTCCAGGGTTCAGAGCCTTTGGATCCGGGTTGCATAGGAGCCTGGGGAGGTTCGGTGCCGATAGTATCTTGTACTTCGGCTCCGACCGCACCCTCAAGTTTGTCTGGTCCCTTTTCGGATCCGAGCTCTCGGAGCTGAAAGCTGAGCTTCGGATCTGGAGGTGTCAGTGTGTCTTCGGCTCAGTCTCGGTTGGAGCATACTGGCCCTTAGGATCCGATTGCTTTGGCGCCGGCTCCGATCCACACATCGGCTCGAGGGGACTGCTCTCATCCAAGACAGAACAGTTCTCCTTCGGCGTTCGATGTTGTGGAGAGGGTATTGTCAAGGGATTCGAGGCCCCAGGCTCCTTATACGGTTCCACCGTTCACTCTCTCTCAGACGGGCCTACCTTCCATCACCCGGCCCCAGGGACAGCCTGCGCCTACATCCCAGATGGTTCCCTTGGAGGAACAAGATGTGGTTGGTGAGGCTTCTTCGGACAGCCCCCCCGAGGAGGTTCCTTACAGATGTAATTGCAAGAGGAGGCACTTAGACTCACCTGAGTCCTTGACTGAGGACCCAGACTTAGAGGAAGGAGAAGGTTCCCCAAGGTCACCCCCCCCCTTGAGGACGTCTCCTTTGGAGACATCATGGGAATGCTTTGAATTAGAGGGGGGTGGTCAGCCCAAAAACCTTCCTCGGATGAGTCTGTGTTTCTGGAGGCGTTTGATGCAGGCCCATCTACCTCTTGGGTGTCCCCTCCCGCCGATCCCCTGGTAGATCTGATTACTACCAGGGCATGGAAGGAACCAGACAATGTGGAGCCCATTCCTAAGAGACCAGATAGAATCCTCAGTCCCCCCGCTGATAGGACGGTTTGGAGCAAGGGTGCTCCAGTAGATGCCATGTTGGTGGCGGCCGCCACCAAGAAGGAACTAGCCCAGGAGAGTTCCTCGGTCCACCCTCCCGACAAGGAGTCTCGGGGAAGCGGATGTTTGCTTCAGCTACCTTCTCCGTAAGGTCGCTGAATTATATGGCACACGTGATACGACCCCATCTCATCAAGGAATACGCTGGGTCGCCCCCATCGGCCGAGGATAAGAAGGTATTCTCAGCTCGAACGGCCACTCAAGTCCATTTCGAACATCTCTATGTGGCTCCTTTCCCATGCTACGGAAGGAACCGCTAGAGCTAGCGGAGCGGGCATTGTCTTACGACGACATGCTTGGCTCCGCCTTTGTGATTTTGCGGAACCCTTCAAGGCGTCCTTCGCAAATGCCCCATTTGACGGTTCTTTGCTATTTGGCAAGACCGTCTGACACGCTGGTCCAGAGCGAGAAAGGCGGGAAGACGTCTGCCATCGGAGGCCGCTTCTCTGCTCCCCAGAGGTCCTTCTCCAGGAACCAAACGGGACAAAAGAAGATGTGGTTCCGGAAGTCTCACCAGTCCCGTTTCACTCCGGACTCCTCGTCCTTCAGAGGCAGAGGAGGACAGGGTGGACGCTGGCCCAGAGGCAGAGGGGGACCGAAGAATTTTGGGTCAAGAGAACCCTTTTCTGATTGGCCTGCGCAGCAGCCCTGAAGGGTTACCCGACTGTTCCACTCTGGAGGCAGTCGGGGGGTGCTTCTCGAGGCACCTAGCAGTTTGGGAGTCCATTACAACAGATCGCTGGGTGCTTTGAATCATATCCAGAGGTTACAAAATTCCCTTTCTGTATCCCCCTCCCAGACCCTGGAGCCTCCCCGATGTCCCACCCAATCAAAGGGAGGCAGCAGCCGCAGAAATAAACCAGCTGCTAGAAAAAAGAGCGATCCAGCACGTCCCCCGAGACCAATCCGGATCGGACTTTTACTCCAGGTTCTTTCTGGTGCCAAAAAAGATGGGGGACTTAAGGCCAATCTTCGACCTGTCCTTTCTAAACCTGTCAGTGGCCAAAGAGAAGTTCCAGATGGTCACCATTCAATCCATTCTCCCACTCTTACAGGAGAACAACTGGATGTGCTCCATAGACCTCAAGGATGCGTACTACCACATTTTGATGGACAGACGATCCAGAAGGTTTCTCTGCTTCCAGCTAGGAGCCAGCTACTACCAGTTCAGGGCCCTTTCTTTTGGTCTCACCACAGCCCCCAGGGTGTTCACCAAAGTTTTGGCAGTTGTAGCGGCCCACCTGAGACTCCAGGGAATACAGGTCTTCCCGTACCTGGACGACTGGCTCCTGACCGCCCCCACCAGGCATCTACTATGTTCAGCCAGAAATTACTTCCTTCACTTGGCCTCCCAGCTGGGAATCACAATCAACCTCAAGAAATCTTCCCTTCAACCAACCCAGATCTTAGACTTCATAGGAGCCAGGTTAGACACAAACCTATTGAAAGTCTTCTTAACTCCGGACCGGCTTCGAACTCTGAAGCTCCAAGTACTGGCCCTTCTACAATCCTCTGCTCCTCCAGCGGAATTGGTTATGAGGGCTCTAGGTTCCATGGCGGCAACAATCAGTCTGCTACCTTTAGCGCACTTGAACATGAGGATACTGCAATGGACCTTTCAGGTTCAATAGTCCATCCTGCAACATCCACTGAGTTCACCCATTTCCCTCAGCAAGGTTTGCAGGAAATCCCTGCTCTGTTGCATTCAGTCCCCGGACCTCCAGAAAGGGTGTTCCTTTTCTATGTCCCCACCTCTAGCCACGGTGACCACGGATGCTTCTCGCCTAGGGTCGGGGGGGGCACCGTATGGGCAGAACCGTCCAAGGCACGTGGACCCATTCAGAGACCTTGTTGCATATCAATGTCCTAGAGATGAGAGCGGTGCTTTTGGCGTTGCAAGCACTCCAGGCCCTTTTCCTTTAGGGACAGTTGCAGTTCAGACAGACATGTCGGTGGTCTGGTATATTAACAAACGGGGGAACCAGATCCTACCCACTTTGTCGAGAGGCCATGAGAGTTTGGGAATGGGCTTTCTCCACCAACCGCTTTCTCATAGCAACGCACATTCTGGGTCGGTCGAACATTTTGGCAGACCGTACGAGTGGTCTCTGAATAGCGAAGCAAATCTTCCTCAAGTGGGGTCAACCTTGCAATCTCTTCGCGTCTCCTTCGAACGCAAACTGCAGCGACTACTTTGCTCTAATTCCCCCACCAGGGGAATCCCCCAGAGATGCTCTGGTGCATGTTTGGCCATCTGGTCTACTTTATGCTTATCCCCCTCTTCCCCTAATGCTAAAATTCTTGCAGAAAGCCCGTCGATTGGGGAGCAGAGTGATCCTCATAGCCCCATTCTGGCCTCATCAAACGTGGTTCCCATGCCATCAATTGGGGTGTAGAGTGATCCTCATAGCCCCATTCTGGCCTCGTCAAACGTGGTTCCCATGCCTATGGTCTCATCTAGTGAATCCTCCATGGATTCTAGATCCCACCCCGGATCTGAGATCTCACCCACTAGGATTATCAACCCCGAATCTGGACAACCTCAAGCTCACAGCTTGGTTGATCCAGTTCCAGTAATAGCTAGGACTCCCAGTATCTCGTCCTCTGTTAAGGCTATTTTAGTAGCCGCTCATAAACCTTCTACGAGAAAGGTTTATAACAGCAAATGGAAACTCTTTACAATCTGGGCGGAGCATAGAAAATTGGATCCCTTTACAGCTCCGATACCAGCAGTGTTAGAATTTTTGTCAACTTTATTCGACCAAGGTGCTAGCTCTTCTACGGTCAAAGTCCAATTAGCTGCCTGTAGCTGGTTTTCCTGATGTCTGGAACTCCATAAATGGTGTTGCAATAGTCAAAAAATTGAGACTCCAGCATGATCCACCACAGGAATGTCTTCTAGATGCAACAGCTGATGATCCAAGTAATGATCCTGAGGTGATTGCAAGAAGATTTGTCCCAGACTGACACTTATTCCTGATTTACCAGCTAATTGTTGAGAATTGCACTAGGGTTTTGAAAAGCTGGATTATGTATTCAATATGCAAAACCCTAGTGCAATTCTCAACAATTAGCTGGTAAATCAGGAATAAGTCAGTCAGGGACAAATCTTCTTGCAATCACCTCAGGATCATTACAAGCGGCAGGCATAAAGCTATAGTGTTGTGTAGTGGGCTGGAACAGCAAAAGCCTTACTTGTGGAAGCTCTGAACATTATTTAATAGCTAACCAGTAGATACATTTCAAATTCTCTGTGAGGGAGCTTGCACATATGGAGTATGGGCCAGAGGAAGGTAAAGGTACATGTAAGTATCCACTATGAGTGAAAGTCTTGGTGAAGAAACCCAAAAAGGTTAAAGGTGAAGCGCAGCAAAATCCAAGACATTCCAACAGAATGCCATGGTCAGCTGTGGTGTAAGCACTGCTGAGAACAGAAGAGGATCAAAGCTGAGCAACTTTTTTGATCTGTCACTGTTGGATCACCTGCTATCCTAATTTGTGCAGTGGCACTTATTTCATTGTTTTATTGATTTTGAAAACTTGAGTTAATATGGATCCAAGAGATAATCTCTCATTAGGTATGATTTAAAGCAGTTTATAGACTGCCATATCATTAACTTTGCCGTAGAAAGGCAGGTTCGTGACAAGATGGTAATTATCACAGTAGAGGATCCAAGGGAGGCTTCCTAAGAACCAAGCAAACTGTGCCTCCTCTATAACAGATTTAAAAATCTTAGACCTCAGTGGCGACACTAAAATCGGACAGTTAACTGGAGTGAGAACATATAGGCAGGATGTAATGAAGTATGTTGATATATGGGAGTTTTATGATAAATACTTGAAACTGGGGACACTAACTTGAATCTCACTCAAGACGGAAGTCCAGGTTTCAATTGTCTGTGTTCATGACTGTAGCAAGAGGCAGCAGTATTTGTCTAATGATGGAAAAATGCCATTGAAAATCCAAAGAAGCCTGTTCACACTGATGACAGAAGGAACCCCAAAGATGGAAAGACTGGCTCAACTACGCACCATATTTATTACTTGAAAAAGTTTGGCTTTTTGGTTAGCTGCTGTCACGATCTGTTTCAGTATCTTCATTGAATCATCCCATGTTGATATGTAACATGGAATTACATACATTAGCAAAAAGGAGAACAAGGCATAATAGCTGCCATTGTTATTGTCACATAGTTTACATACATGAAAATTTTGTTTAACTTTCATTCGCTCCAACATTATATAAGTTGCTTAATTTCTGCCTTCCCATAAACCTCACTCCTCCTGCTGTACATTGTTCTACATGCTTCATTCCCATAAGTTCCATTTATTTCTGTGAAATGTGGTCCTTCCCTATTCCCATCAATTCCATTTCTTTCTGTGAAATGTGGTCCTTCCCTTTTCTGAAGATCCTGTCTCTAGTTTATGTCCTTTACAATATCCAGAACTTAGTTTATTTTGGGAATAGATTTTGATTTCCATTTTTTTGGCAGTTACTAACTTTAAAGTTAGTGATGTGTTCCTATTTCTAGACAATTTGGGTCCTTTATCTTCGCTCGAGTATAATTTCTGTAGTTAAAACCATTTTTCTTCCAACATAACTTTTCTGGCAAAGTTCTCTTTAGTTAATTTTTAAAATCTGACAAATCATTACATCCCCTCCCAATTTTCCCAATTCACCCTGTCTTATCCATCACACCTCCTACGTTTGCTGTCTAGCTGGGGTATGAAAAAAGTACCTATGCAAACACTTTCATGAAAAAATTATAAACCTTCTGAACTCTGCATACTTCGGAGGCTTAACATTTCTTATTTCTTCCCAGGGATACTTTGCAGATTGCCTTCCCATTCTCTTTTTTCACAATATTTTCTAATCTTTACTTACCGATTTTTATACTGTACAATATTTTATCTCTTTTGTACAACATCTGTTCTAAACTCAACAGAAAACCTCTACCAGAGTTGATTTTTTTCACTTAGCAGTCTCATGTCTTTCTCTTTGTGTAAACTCTTATCAAGCCATGGCTGTGAAGACAGCCTGTAATCTTCGGTCTAAACTTATGCTTAGCCTCATTCCACTTGCATTACCCCTTGCTCCTAGTGCTTTGGTTACTTAGCTAATTTCCTCCATTAAGTTCCTGTCCTTTCTTGCTTATTTATTATAGCCTTGCTTACAGAGAGACTTTTAGGTAAAACTCTTCTCTAATTCCTTCACTGACTTGGTTCTCTGTGTAAACCATGTTTAGCATTGTTCCAAAGAGGTGAGGGAGAGGCAAATCCAATGAAGCTGGTATCTGTTTCCAGATAAACTGGCATTTGACTGTATTGTCTGAAACACTTTTCAGAAAGACCTGCAGGAATACAGAAAGTAATAAATGAGGTTCTAATTTACCCTTCTTTTTTTGCATTCCACATGCTCGGTCAAAGGGCTAATATAAACTGCTTATTGCAGGTTAGACCAGGTAGTGCTCAAATTGTTGAGACAAACTTCACTATGAAGTCAGTTAATACATACTGTTAGCATACAGTATGTATGTTTGCCCCATTCAGTGGGATGCAGAAGGAGTGAGCTGAACAGTTCTAGTGGTGTAACAGGTAGCACACTCATCTTTCGTGTAGAAGGCTGTGGGTTGTATTCCCTCACCATAATGGGGTAATGCACTCCTGAGCATGTCCTTCTTGGGAAGAGCTGTTGAACAGTGGTCCCATCTGCTTGAGTTGATGGTGGCTCAGGTGGATGTAAAAGATCCCATAACACCTATCGAAAGAGTAGAGGAAGTTCCTTGATGTCCTGACCAAATTTCACCTACTGGTATAAATACCACCTCAGGTCTCTCCTGAAAATAGTCCACTAGCCTAGTAGGACTAACCTGTTCAACAAAAGAATAAATTTAATTATTTTCATAATAGAGACATATTCTTGATCGTCAGATACTCCTCCTGAGAACAAATACATTGCAGTAACATAGTGACCAGCTGTTGAGACCTCTGCAGGCAAGACACAAAAAAAACGGAGCAATTCCTCATGGGCGTAATTAGTTTGTGGTGATTTTAGAGTTGTTGGTTTTGTAGATTGCCACTTACAGTTTCAAGCATTTGAAAACCTTATATTATTTTTTTTTTAGTTCAAGAAACTAAAAAGACTTATTTTCCTTGGTTTCCTTTTTAAAGTGAACTTATCCTGGTATTAGCCTTTTTGAACTTTTGGAGTGATCGTTATGCCAAGTAACATTATCATACATTTGTAAAAGATGGGACTTGTACATTTGCTAAAAATGGTCTGCTGTTTTTTTTTTAGTTCTAAACACCTGATCTAAAGGTTTAAGACAGAAAATATTGTGGTGTCTTTACTATCAGTATAGAGTGTATCAACTAATTTCCTTTCTAAAACCCAGTGTATTTGCCTCTGAAGCTTTCTAATTGCCACTGGGTAACTTAGATGTAAGTTAGAATTGTCTTCTATTCTTAATTTCCCACTGTTTGGCACTTCACTAGAATTTGCTTTCAGAGCACTTTAGAACACTCTTAAGTAGAAAGACATAACTAGGTGCTTGAAGATAAAGAAAAATGAGAGGTCCAAGAATGGGACAGCATGAGAAGAACAGGCTGGACAAGAAGAATTGGAGAGAAATGGGTAATGTGCTTAGCAAGAACAGCAATTTGACACAATAAAAAGTCAGGTTGGCAGTGTGTGTTGGGACTGCAGGAGAATGGGGAGGTTGAGTGGAGAGCATGACGGCTAGTAATTGTAGTGGACTGGCTAGGAAGATAAAACAAGGGATACATTAGGACTGGAGAATAGTCAGCAAGAGAGCAGTAGGTTAGATGACTGGAAAAAGGTGGAGAGGAGAAGAGGACATGGTGGAGGAGTATGGGCAAGTGTTGTGACCCTGAGTAATATGAGGGGGAAAGTGGGAGGCATGGAAAAACACAAATGAAGGATGCAGTGAAGAAACCAGTCCTTGTATCCGTGATTGTGGTGTGTGTTGGGTAAACTACAGTGGTGTTCATTAATTTATTGTTGCCACAGTAGGTGCATTCCTCCTCAGTGTGTAAATAAGTACCCCACTGTAGATTTGTCCTTTTTATAGATTATCATTTAGCCTGTTGTACAATATTTTTTTGGTATTTGTCCGGTTCGATTCTCAGAGCGTCTTCTGCGTGCAGACATGCGTGAATGGGCATACCTTCGTTGAAGGTTGTGCGTCAGGGCTGGTAACTCGGCATGTAAAAGTCAACTACCGATCATTAGCGGACTGGAGTTCCGCTGTGGCGACCCCTAGCCGGGAAAAGCCGAAGGACATGACAACAACTGACATATGTTCTGATGAATGGTATGTCCACCCAGGAAAACATTTGTTTCTGTAAAAGACTGATAACCATACAAAGATTTTCATATGTGGCAACACTTCGCATCACCAAAAGAACACCATCCCCATGGTGAAGCATGTTGGCGGCAGTATCCTGCTTTGGGGTTGCTTTTCTTGAACTGGGGCTTTAGTCAAGGTGGAGGGAATTATGAACAGTACCAAATACCGGTCACTTTTGGCCAAAAGCCTTCAGGCATCTGCCAGAAAACTAAAGATTGAGGGATTTCACCTTTCAACACTACAGTGACCCCAAGCATACATCCAAATCAACAAAAGAATGGCTTCACCAGAAGAAAATTAAAGTTTTGGAATGGTCCAGCCAGAGCCCAGACCTAAGTCCAATAGAAAATTTGTGGCATGACCTGAAGAGGGCTGTGCACAAGAGATGCCCTTGCAATCTGACAGATTTGGAGCGCTTTTGCAAGGAAGAATGGACAAATATTGCCAAGTCAAGATTTGTCATGCTGATAGACTCCTCCTCATGAAGACTGCTGTAATTAAATCAAAAGGTGCTTCAACAAAGTATTAGTTTAAGGGTGTGCACACTTATGCAGCCAGCTTATTGTATGTTTTGTATTTTTTTATATTTTTTCCCCTAACAGATTTGTTTGTGTTTCAATGGAATTGTACAAGTTGTAAGTCAAATTAAAGGTGGGGAAAGTTTTGAAATTATTTATTGTGGTCTCATTTTTTTTTTATATCACAAAAACTTGGCATTTTAACAGGGGTATGTAAACTTTTTATATCCACTGTACATCACAAACCATATTGACATAATTTTAGTGGAAAACATTATATATAATGCATAATCTGTCCAGACATTGTCAGTCAAACATTACATAGCTCATTCAAATCCTGCATTTTTTTTCAACCTCGTCCCTCTGCTGCATGTATTATTCCCACAATTTACATTTTTTCTATGTAATTTGCTCCCATCCTTTTCTAAACATCCCAGTTGTTTTATCTCTTACTGTGTTCACTAGTTTTAGTGTAGTTGGTTTAGACTTCGATTTCCATTTACTAGTAATTGCTTTTTTTTTTTGGCAGCCACCAAAAAATTGCGTGTCTCTTCCCCATCCTACCTCCACCGTTTTCTGTCTACCTGAGGAAAAATTATTTGGAGTCTACTTGGGGTATAAAAATAGCTATGTAAACACTTCCAAGCAAAGCTACAAAGATCCTAAATCCTCTAGACCTTGTTGCATATGTAGGAGACCTACATATATTCCCCAGTGTTTCTTTGTGAATTGTTTATCCAATCTCCTTTCTCACCTCCTGCGATTGATTCTTGTAGTTATCAACACAGTTTCTGTTATAGATTCTACCAAAATAATACCAGTGCTGCTCTTTCGCTTAGGATCCCCCTATTTTTTTCTCTTTGCCTATATTCTAATATCAATCCTTGATAGGAAAGGCAGTCCGTAGCCTGCAGGCCAAATAAATTCTTGGCCCCTTCCCATTCTATTACCTTTCCCTCTCTTATTATTTGCTTCCAATACCTTGGTTCTTTTGCCAGTTTTCTATAATAAATTCCAGCTCTTCATGCCTATTGTCTGTATTCCTAATTGCAGTCATCCCTATTGGCAGAATCTCCTTTCTCCATTTCTGTGTTTGTTGGTTCTTAGAAAACTTTTTGCTGCTTTATGAATACAATATTCTGTATAATTAGTGTGATTCTCCTTAAAGATCTGCTAATCAGATTTCTGCTGAATAGTTGCATACTTGAGCTGTTTGGTTAGCTTTTACATACCTACATCAACATTATTACAAGCTGAGATAAGTACAAACTTGCAGTGTTATAAGCTAGTACTGCATTTTAGTTTTTCTGTTTTATTGTTTCATTGAATATTGTGTTAAAAATTGTACTGCATTTATCTGCTTATTTATTTGTTCACTGAAAATTATGAGCTCTCTCTGTGTCTGCAGTTAGTTTTCCCCACCCACCGTTCTTGTTGTGGTATTAATCTTGGTGGCTTTGGAATTGACCGCCCCTCCTGGGCCCATCTCATTTGCTCACTCAACCGAGTACAGTGAGATCATATTTTGATTTCAGACACTCCTACCATTCCCATCTGTTCAGCCCTAATCCAGCTCTATCCTAGTCTAGTCTCATTAGCTCATCCTGCCTAATACAGAGAGAACATCTGAGTAGGCATACCCACTTAGGTCCTGAACTTGTCTGATTTGAAGACTGCTGAAATGGGGCTCAGTTCTGAGGTTTTTACTGGTTAATTGGGTAATTTGTTTAAATCAGTTTGATTGTTTTCTATTATATTATATTATATAAACAAACAAAAAAAAACAAATTTATCTGCTTTTACTGTATTTGTGTTTCTTCCTACTTTATTACCTTATTTTGCTTTTGCCTCTTAAAAGTACTCAATTGTGTTTATTCTGCTGCATTTATTACTGCTTGGTAGTAGCCTGATTAAACTGTAACTGTTATTCTAAGTCTTTTGGTTAAAGCACTTGGTCTTCAGACCAGTTGTTTTACATTAAGAAGGTTTGTGGTCTGCACTGTTGTGGCAGGACAGGTAGCTTACATCCTTCTAAGTTGGGAATTGCTGATTTGAAGGCTCACTGTCTGTTGTTTTAAAAGTGTATTAGTTCTGGTTTAAGCACTTGGGTTCCAGGCCAGTTATTTTACATTAAGAAGGTTTGTGGTCTGCACTCTTGTGGGAGGAGAGGCTAGATTCTGCCCTTCTGAGCTGAGAATTTCTAGTTAAAGGCTTATTTGAACTGTTTCTTTGTGAAATTTGTGAGCCTTGTTTGCTGTAGCCCAGAAGTTAGTAGTTTATTGGCAGTTTTGAGGTAATTTCTATCTCTCTTTAATTTACCTACTATAAAAAATGCATTTGCGTGGTTTTGAGTGCCGGGCAGCGCAATAGCTAGGGTTAAACTATTCCCTGCTCCACGAAGTCTACTCTTCAATTTTTCCCTTGGAACTAGACAAACTTTCAACTTAAGCACTCAAACCATTCATTTCACAGCCCAGCACTTGCTCAAAATTCATAGCAAGCACTAATTAACCCTAGCACTAGCCCCTCCCTGTACTATCCAGAAGGACAAGGCTCTCTATTTGTCCCTACCAGCCAATTAGTAAAACAGCTCACTTTACCTATTCAGGCATGTCCAAAGGGCAGTTTCAGGTGTACTCTCCAGTCCAACTGGTGAATCTGGGCATTTTGAGGCAATGTTACAACTGCCTCATGTATACAGACAACCCTCTCCTCCTACCACCAAACACTAATATATGCGAGAGATGCAATTATGCAGCCAAACTGGAGGCAAAGCTCTCTCGAGACTGGAACTGACTGTCAGGAGGAGAAGGAAAATACTTGCAACACACCACCAGTCTCACATAGACCTACTAAACCAACAAGCAAATAACACACACAAATACTCAAACATACTCGGAGGCACTAAATAAAAATCAGCAAAAGCAACAGAGACCTCCAAAGCAGACACCCAAGGAACCTCCACACCCCATCACAAATCATGAAACGCATACTTCACATACTTCACATAATCAGTGTGCCACGCAGTCACAGCCGTTTAAGGCAAAATAACATACCCAACACACTAGTAATAGACGACTCTATAGTCAGGCACACTGATGTCCCACTAACTAGGCTGGACAAGGAGAAGGTTACAGTTAGCTGCCTGTTGGGCACCAGGATCTGCCACATAACACAAGCACTCAGGTAGCTCCAGAACAAGTAGAAATACAACTCTGTCATTGTCCATGTTGGTGTGAATGACCTGAGACGTACGTCCGTGGGCTACATGAAAAGAGACATGGAAGAGCTCTCTGATCACGTAGTCCATGCCGGTATGACCCTGACCCTGAGTAGCATCCTGCCCTCACCAAGAATGATGCCACAGTATAAAGAAAAAATGATCAATTTCAACAATCTGGTGTCATTCAAAGGGGATCCAGTCCACCTGGGATGACATGCTCGAAAAGCCACGTTGCTTTGCAAACATGGCTTGCACCTGTCACCCTTAGGCTTTCGAATACTGGCCAAGGCTTTTGCCCCCCCCCCCCCCGGTGCCTTTTTAGGCAAGGCTCAAAAGACAAACCCACCACCGCAAGTAGCACAAGTAACCAAAAACTAAGGGTAATGCTATTCAATGCCGGAAGTCTAAACCTCAAAATGCATGCACTCAAGGCACTCGTCAGTATGGAGAACATCGATATCTGTGCAGTAACAGAAACCTGGTTTAAGGCTCCAGAGAGCACCCCAGCACTACCAGGCTATAACTCATGCCATACTTTTCGGCCACAGAACCCGGACCGAAACACAAAAGGCGGGGGTGTATTCATATTCATCAAGGATACCCACACCTCCAGGTTAGTGGCGCAGCACAATGCCTCCGAGATCGTCCATGTGCAACTAACAATGGGTAAAACTGCAATTCAGATTGCAGCTTGCTACAGATCACCCACCATGAACCAAGACCCCCATTCTGCTTTTCTGGAGACACTGGAAAATATAAAGGTCCTACCAAACGCCCTAATATTGGGTGATTTCAATTACCCAAACATTAACTGGGAGAACTACTCAAGTACTAACTCCCTTGTCCAATGCTTCCTAGACTTTATAAACTTGAACGCCCTGGATCAACTGGTCAACACCCCCAACAGAGGTGACAGCATATTGGACCTGGTCATCACCAACATGGGCGACCGGTGTTCTCCACCGGAGGTCAACCCCTCGCTGATTAGATCAGACCATAGACGAATCACTCTGGATATCCACATTCCGCCCCACCCCCAATCAAGGAAACCACTGTGAAGAACTTTTCAAATGCAAACTTCACATTACTTAAGACCGAGGTGGAAAGGTTCACAGCCCCCATGCTAAAGGACAGTGCTGTCCAAGCTGCTGAATCCTTTACAAAGGCACTCTACGAGCACCTGCAAGAATGCATGGATCATGCTATCCCAAGCAAAACCAAGACTCACTCCTCCAAGAAAAGGAAACCAGTCTGGTGAACCCCTGCCATAAACAAGCTATACAATAGAAGGAGGAAACTAGTACAGAAAAGAGTAAAATCCCAAGAAGGAAAGACATCCCTGATCAGTACCAGCAAGAAACTACGATCCCTCATAAAATTATCCAAGGCTAGCTTCGAAAGAAAAATTGCCAAGGATTCCAAAGATAACCACAAAGCATTCTTTAGCTATGTTAAGAACCTAAGTGAAAACTCTCAGATCTGCTCTGAGTTAGTGCTGAATGGCACAAAATACACTGAACCGACTGATATTGCCAACATTCTGGCAGACAGGTTTAGTGCAAACTTCACCCCTAAAGGGCCCGTAACCATACCAGAAGAATGTAGAGCCCTGGCAATCACTGACACGCAGGTTAAAACGGCCCTATCCAAAGCCATAAACACATCTTCAATGGGACCGGACGGTGTCCCAGGCTGTGTTTTACATAAACTCCAAAATTAACTAACTCCTCACCTAAACACACTGTTCAAACTCAGCCTCTCTACAGGCTACGTACCCATAGAGTGGCGCACAGCAACAGTTATCCCACTCCACAAAGGTGGAGCCATAACGGACCCCGGGAACTATTGCCCTATAAGCCTGACTAGCCTGGTCTGCAAGGCTGTGGAGCGCATCATCCTGGAACTCATTAACAGAGACATTGGAAACCTCCAAACATTGGACCCTACCCAGTTTGGCTTTAAGGGAAAATCATGCCTCCTAAACCTGGTGGACTTCTTTGAGACAGTTACCAATGCTTTAGACGTGGGAAAGGAGGTCCACACAGCCTACCTAGACCTTGCAAAGGCTTTCAACACCGTTCCCCATTCTGGTATTATAGATGAGCTCACCAGCCTGAACATAAACCCCTACATCACGAGATGGGTTGCTAATTGTAGCCAGAACCCACACGGTGAGAGTTGCAGGCTCTAGGTCTGACTATAAACTGGTTACAAATGGTGTTCCCCAGGGCTCAGTCCTGGGGCCCCTCCTGTTCGGTATATACTTCTCAGAGGTACAGGCAAGCACAGGAGGACTATGGCTGACCAAGTTCACAGACTGCTAACTGGAGGCCATAATTGACTCTCTGGCTGATACAGACATCCTCCAGAAGGGTCTCACTGAGAAAGATACCTGGTGTCAAAATCATGGCCTCAAGCTAAATGCCAAAAAGTGCATAGTAATCCCCTTTGGAAAAAACAAAGTACCCGCGAACTACCACATAACATCCCCTAAATACAGAAAATGTAATAAGGGATCTGGAGACCCAAGTATATAGTAATCTCTCCTTTGATAACCATATTGCCAAGGTGGGTAGAAAATCCTTCTGTGTGGCCCACCTAATCACAAAAGGGTTTGCATCTAGAACAAAAGAGGTTATTGTGCCCCTCTACTCATCACTCATTAGACCCATCATAGAGTGCAACGCCCCATGTGGGATGTATCTTACAAGACACCTGCAGCAGTTGGAAAGACCACAGAAGTACCTCACCAAGAGGATTACTGGTCTCAAACAGATACCCTATGGAGCCCGACTGAAAAAACTCCAGCTGTACTCTTGTTGCATGCCGCTTACTCAGAGGTGATCTCTGCCTGACATACAAGGCCATGTTCAACCCAGAATTGATGGACATGCTCCACCTAAAAAAAACCAAATCCCCGAGAGCCACAAGCTCTAGGGATCTAAACCTCACCACAATGATAAATAGGACGTGCTGGTGGGATAGATTCCTGTCCCAGAGACTCCCCCATGCTTAGGAACAGGATTCCGGTCTACATTAGGCAGAGCCCCTCACTAACACTCTTCAACAGAAACCTTGACGAGTGGATAGGAAACAGAAAATTTACCCCAGGGATCACTGCAGTGGCTCTGCTGGACAGAGACGCAGGGAACAAATGGCTGTGCTGGACAGAGGCACAGGGAACTAATCTAAGGGGGCAGCGAAAGCCAACACATTCTGGCTAGGCTTACAGATGCCCTCGGGCAAATAGCCTAGTACTTACCTATGAGCCTATCCATATCCCAGTCTGTCCTTGTTTCTTGAGCTTCTCCCCTGTTTCATCATCATCCCTTTCCACTTTGAATTTTAGGTTTCTGCTTGTGATGTGTATAGGAGCCTTAATTGTGTAGCCCTGAAATACCGCTTCAGATCAGGTAATCTCAATCTGCCCTGTTCTGTTGGTATAATCTGCTTATCCGACTTGACTTGCTGTCTTCCCCTCCCAGATAAAATCTTTCAGCTCTTTGTTAATTGCTATTCACTATCCACATCTTCTCTGGTTGATAAAAATATGTCTGACCTGTGTATAAAACTAAAGGGACTAAAAACATTTTAACTGCTTGCATCTTGCTATCTATATCCATAAAACAGAGCTTAGTTTCTCAGTTTTTGTATTCTTTTTTGTTCTCTTCCCACATACCCTTAGCTGTCACACTGGAATCTTTTTTAATCCATACTCCTAAGTACTTTATTGTGTCCCCATAAATATGGGTATTGCTGAATCCGTTTGTGTGGGTACGTAATTTACAGTTGTTGCCTTTGTTTTAGCTTCATTAATTTTGTAACCCAAAGAAATTTGAAACTGCCTGTTAAACACCTTATAATCATGGTTTAGAATTGAAATGGGCATGTATGAAGCTGAATCTGATGGTCTTTACTCTCTAGATATTACAGCCACCATGACTTTCTTCCAGGATGTTGGTGCTTCTCCTCCTCTTAAACAAAATTTTCCAGATCTTTATCAGTTTTGCCCCTCGTAGCTTCCAGACTTCCACAAGAATATCATCTATCCCTGGGGACCTTTCTCTGGATTGGTTATACATCACCATTTTTATCTCATCTCCTCTATCCTAATGGTTAGTGATTGAGGCTCATCTACCTCTAACCGTGGTGTATTTAGTTTTTCCATAAACATTTCCATTGTACATTTTGTTGATCCCAGATTTCCTTGATTTATACAGACTTTCATAAGACTTCCAAAATATTTCTAGTACCTATACAGGATCTGTGGTTATTTTCCTTGTTGTAGACTCCCCAAGCTTGGTGACGACCCTTTCTACTTTTTATTGCTTGAGCTGTTGTGCTAAAAGTGTTTATGCCCTGGAGTTATCAGAAAAAAATACTGTTGTGTAACAGTAGTCTTTCTAAATTTGATGTAATCACTTATTTTCAGTTTAGTATTCTGCAATTTCTCCTGTTCCTTTTCTAAGACTCTTCCCCTATTCTGCAACACTTTAACATTTGTCAGTTCTTCTAAATAATTATTTTTACTTATTGACCATATTTCTTTTTCTTTTATTTCCACCCTATTTTTAAACTCAACTTTAATTTTATCTCACTACCTAGCTATATTTTCAGAAGAAATTTCTATCTTCTGTAATAACTCCCGAATAATTTCCATTACCCATTCCTTAAATTCCTTTCTTTTCAGCAGATAGATGACAAACCACCAGTGTCTCATTTTTATTTCATTACAGTGTGTGTTTTTATTTTAGTTATCGGAGTGTGATCTGAAATGGTTATTGGGTACTTATCAAGATGTTCTGTTGCATGCACATGTTCCTGTGAAATGTAAATTCTGTCTAGCTTTGCCCATTTTTTGTATCGTGGGGAATAATATGTAAATTCACTCCAAACCCCTACTACTAAATTCACATCTTCCATGCCAAATATTCTCATAAATTTGTTCACAGTCTGCCCTCCTTTATTATATTTTCCCTTCCAGGCTCCCCAGACATGTCTTCATTGCTGCAAATCAAATTCCAGTCCACACCTGTAAGTAACATTTCCTGCTGAAAGCTGATTATTTCTCCCAGAACTTTCTTGAGCTTCATTGTAGCAGTTTAGTTGGAATATAAATATTTATTCTATTTACATTTGTTGACCGGGCTAGTCTAACTGGATATATGACCATTTTCAGTAAAGGCCCGGGGAGATAAGCTCCACGACACACATAACATAAAAATTGCAAACAAATATAAAAATTACAGTAGTATATACACTGACAATTCAGGTTAATACAGAAATCATTTGAAGAGGACAGACGTCAAAACAATGTAAACTGCAGGTTCAAAATAGCATGTAGGTACATTACTTAATGAAAAAAGGAGGCATACAGGCTGATTAAATGTACATTTACATATAAATACATGGCAGTGTAATCCTCCTCCCTTGCCAGTAGCCCCTTAGTATTACAAATGTACCATTATTATCCTTTTTTTTGTCTGTCTTCTGTCACTATTGGAGCTCCTTTTGCAATTAATATAAATAGCCCTCATTTCATTTGTCCCAGATATTCCACTGAATAACAACCCTGAAATCCTTTCTTTATCAAATTCACATGCTTCATTCTTTCTAAACGAGTCTTCTTTAGCATAGCTCTTTGCTCACTACATTTTTAATATAGTCCACTACGCTTTATTTCTTTTTCATGTATTTATGATGATATTTACATTTAAAGATAATATAGAAAGTGTAATTTTATTAAGAAATAATTATTCCCACCTGTTATGTGTAACATCTTTTTAATGTCTAGTGCCTGCTATGTGTTACATGCATACACCAGTGTTTGGCAGGTTGATCTTTTATACAGTTATTTCTTGTCTTATCCATTTGAGCCTAAGCCACATCTTAAAAAAAAAAAAATACTTTTTCTTTTAATGAAAATCCTTAAAACACACACACACACACAGTCCCGGAACACCCCCAAAACTTGTTAACTTAACACCTAACACAGAAAGCTGTGTACATCTTCAAATGCTGAAGTTTAACCCTCCTAATAGTAACAATTGTCCTAGATTAACAGCCACACTAACGGACTTGATTTAACCTATAAGGAAGGTTATCCTTGCTAAGACGCATGCTACAGCCTGTGTTTCTACTTCTGCTAAGTGCTGCATGTTTTTGTCTTATCCTTATTCTTCTCTCAGATTAGAAAAACACTTGCATGCTTTCAGAAAACATTATCTCTTGGCTATTGAAGGAAAGCCTTTGAAAGAAAAGTATTCTGTTTTTATTGCCCCTCATATTTTTTCCATAGAGACGTGAGATCCAGACACACAGTTACCTCTGCTACAAACATTCATTTATTTGCTAGATAAACTTTTTTTTTTTTATATTCGGTATTCTTTTTTAGTTATTTCTCCTTAAAACGTATTACAATCCAGTCATTCCACTAAGCAAGTGTAAGAAAAAGCATATAAATTTTTTGTATCATGCTCTTTTGTTTACTTTTAGTATCCCTATTACACTTTAGAAGTAACTCCAGAAAGCTTTACGTTATAGAAAGCAGGTTGAAAAATACTACTCTTAAGAACAGCATTTTGCTTTACTTATAGTTAACTCTCTCATTCCTTTTCTCCTCTCCTAAATATTCTTCTAAACATTGACACTGATTAGGGCATATGTTTTTCAATCCCCTGGAAGTTTGACAAAGTCAAAGTAATACAATATTTGCAGGTTTTCCTATTCTGTCATGCTTCACAAATGTAATTAGTGCTTGTAATCCCTCATTTATTCGTCAGTTTCTGAGCTGCTGTTTTTTCTTCCTGTTGATCTGTCTCCCAAATCCAGTGTCTGCTTCATTTCCAACATACTCCTGGTTCTTCTAGTCAACTCTTGTGTGGCATTTTTTTCTCAAGCATTTTCCTTTGAAGCATTGGAAAATGTTTCACTGGCACAGTTTCTGTGTGGGCTTTATCACCAGAAGAACAACGAATAGAATCTCCTCCTGTTTGATAGGTCAGTTTTTGCTGGACAAACATTTATAGTTGACCCTCCAGGAAAGAATATTCTGAAAATAGCTGGATACAGCAGCTTGAATCTCATGCCTGATTCTTCACATTCCTTGGTTTCTGGAATGAATTTACTTCTCTTCTGCCTGGTGTACAGTGGGAAATAATTTTCCACAAGTGCTCTACTGTCTCGCACTTTACTGTTTTGTCCTTCTGATACAGTTTGTTTTTCTGCTGGCAAGATTGTATTAAAGGTCTAAGTTGCTTTTTCATGGCCAGGTTTGGAGCATGCACATAATACGCCCTTTCAGTTAACAACTCCTGCTGTGGAATACCAGTCAAGTTGCTTATTTGTGCTTTTATAAAATTTAATACAGACTGTTCCTTCCAGTTTCTCTATAGAGCAGAAAACCTCCGGTTTTCCCTATGTGCTCTAGCCTTTAATTCCATTATTTTTGACACATCTATTATTGAGTAGTCTCGTACTCAGCCAGCCTTTTCATCATTTCAGCCTCTGATTCTTTTTTTCAGTTTTATCACCTCTTCTGAATCTTTAAAGCTTTTACCATTTTTTCAGCCTTTTATTGTTTGAGTTGATATACTACTTCAGTGTTTTGTTTATTTTAATCCACTCTGAGTACATTTGACTTATTTTTTCCTGCAGATTGCTGGAAGTCATGTCTTACAAGAAAGCTGGAGCTTGCACTGCTTTTTTCTGAACAGCTGCAGAATTCTTCCTCGTCAGGGATTTCTCCTCACCTTTTGAGATTGATTTTCTTTCATATTCTCTGAGCTTCATTTTTGCTGTTATCCAGGCAGTGCACTTACTAGCCAGTTATTGAAATTTACACAAAAAGACAAGTTCACTGGCTCTTTTTCTGAGTTTCAGTTTTCACACTGGGAGAGTGAAAATTACAGCTGCTACTCAGTGTGCTGCCATCTTGGAAGTCCTTGTCTTTGGAGTATGGGAGGAAACCTGTGCACCCAGAGGAATGCCACACAAACAAGGCACAACATCCAGACACTGCACAGAAGGCATGCAGCCGAGGATCAAACCGGGGAACCTCTTGCTGTGAGATGTCAACACTATCCACTGCACCACTGTGCCGCACTACAGTAGCTGTTTGAATGGTTCACTGTTGCAGTAAGTAACACCCTCTCTCCCTTCCTTCCTTTTCTTCTTCTGTATAACCTTGGCCGGAGTGGGATCTCTTTCACTGTTATAATTTTGTCTGATACAATATGATGATTGCTACTTGTAATGTTCCTGTACAGCTCTAGACTTGAGCCTCCCTTCTTAAGGCAGGAAACTGCTGTATTTTGACATCCATATGTCCTTTTTGTACCAGTTCATGTTCGTGTTTGAGTGGACATGTAGTGTGCAAGGAAGGTACACAAAAGCTTTGTATGCTGGCCAGATGTCCGATATCCTTGGCAGGCTATGTTCCCCATAAAGTTTCATTGTATTGTAGCAGTGACTGCTCTAGTAAGTTTTCTAGCACAACACAACTGTGCTTTCCTTAATTAAAATTGCAGCTTGGAATTAATAATTGTTTACTTGCTGTTTTTTTTACCATTGGTTCATTTTAATTGTGTATTTTTAAATACTTTGAATTTTCTGTCGTTTGTTTTATCCTCCCTACAGAGCTCTTTGCCAAGGCAGAGGAAATGGACTGTGCCTGCTGAATCCTTTCTTTATTTTTGTTCATGGGTAGGTACTAGGCTGTTGGCCCTAGGGCCTATACAAGCCTAGCCAAAAAGGTACCCTGGCTTTCGCCACCCAAGAAAATTATTTTCCTGTGCCCCTGTCAAACAAAGCCACAGAAGTGATCCCCGGGGTGAATTTCATATTACCCATCCAGTCATCAAGACAAGATAATGAGGAGCTCTGTTTGACATAGGTAGTCTGTTCCAGAGTGTGGGAAGTCTCTGGGACAGGAATCTATCCCTCTAGCATGTTCTGTTTATTGTGGTGACAAGGTTTAGGTCCCTAGAGCGTGTAGCTCAAAGGGATTAGGATTTCTTTAAGTGGAGCATGTCTAACAGCTCTGGGTTTGTCATAGCTTTGTATGTTAGGCAGCGATTGCCTCTGAGTAGACGATATGCAACGGAGTAAAGCTGGAGTTTTTTGAGACTGTCTGCGTAGGGCATCTGTTTGAGGCCAGTAATCCTCTTTGTGAGGTATTTCTGTGGCCTTTCTAGTTGTTGTAGATGTCTTATGAAGTACATACCAAAAGGGGCGTTGTACTCTATAATGGGTCTAATGAGTGAAGAGTAGAGGGGAACAATGACCTCTCTTTTTCTGGATGAGAAACCTTTTGTGATGATGTGTACCACGTAGAAAGATTTCCTGACCACTGTGGCGATGTGATTATCAAAGGAGAGACTACTGTCCACCTCTGTCCCAAGGTCTGTTATCACACTTACGGTGTTAAGTAGACTACCGCTTATGTGGTAGTTCATGGGTACAGAGTTTTTACCAAATGGGAGGACAATGCACTTTTTGGCATTGAGCTTGAGCCATGGCTTTGACACCAGGCATCTGTCTCAGTGAGACCCTTTTGTAGGATGGCCACATCATTAGGAGTTTCGATTATGGCTCCTAGTTTGCAGTTATTTGCAAAGTTATTTAGCCAAAGACCTTCTGTTTTGGCCTGTAATTCAGAGAAGTAGATACCAAACAGGAGAGGACCCAGGACTAAACCCTGTGGTACTCCAGTTGTCACTGGTCTGAAGTCTGATTTGGAGTCTGCTACTTTCACAGTGTGGGTTCTGTCAGTTGGCAACCCATCTTGTGACATAGGGGTTTATACCTAGTTTAGTGTGTTTATCTATAATTTCAGAGTGGGGGATGGTGTCGAACGCCTTGGCGAGATCTAGATAGGCTGTGTGAACCACCTTGCCCTCATCTATGGCTTTGGTGACTGCTTCAAATAAGTCTATTAAGTTTAGGAGACATGACCTGCCTTTTACAAACCCGAAGTGTGTGGGGTCCAGAGTCTGGAGATCTTCAATGTCTTTGTTTATGAGTTCCATGATGATACATTCCATGGCCTTGCAGACCAGGCTTGTCAGGCTAATGGGGCTGTAGTTCCCGGGGTCTGTCGTGGCTCCCCCTTTGTGGAGTGGGATAACCATCGTGGTGCGCCATTCAATGGGGAGAAAGCCTGAGGTGAGGCTATGACTGAACATAGTACTTAGGTGGGGTGCCAGTTCATTCTGTAGTTCGTGTAGGAGGCAGCCTGGAATGTTGTCAGGTCCCATGGGTGCTGTGTTCTTGGCTTTGGAGAGTGAAGTTTTTACCTGTGCAGCCGTGATTACAGGAACTTTGCATTCTTCCAGTATAGAGATGGACCCTTTAGGTGGTGAGAGGGGGGTAAAGTTAGCACTGAACCTATCTGCCAGGATGTTGGCAATATCAGTTGGTTCTGTATATTTAGTGCCCTTGTGCTGTAACTCAGAGCAGATCTGAGTGTTGCCATTTGTTGAGATTCTTGACATAGCTATAGAATGCTTTGTGGTTGTCTTTAGAATCAGTGGTGATTTTGTTTTTATAACTAGCTTTGGAGGATTTTATGAGGGATCTCAGCTTCTTACTGAGGCTGATCAGGGGAGTTCCTCCAATCATGGGATTTTACACTTTTTTGCAACAGTTTCTTTCTTCTGTTGTCGAGTTTGTTTATGGCAGAAGACCACCAGATTGGCTTCCATTTTTTGGAGGATAGCATCTTGGTTCTGTTAGGGATAGCATGATCCATGCACTTGTGTAAGTGCTTATAAAGTGCATTTGTGTAGGATTCAGCAGTCGTATCTCTATTGTCCATCTGCATGGGTGTCGTGAAGTTTGCCACTTCTGTCTTAAGAAGCGTGAAGTTGGCTTTGGAGAAATTCTTTACGGTTGTTTTCCTAATGGGGGGGTAGGAGCAAGATGTGAATGTCTAGGCTGATTAGCTTGTGGTCAGATCTGACCAATGAGGAATTGACCTCTGGTGTGGAACACCGGTCGCCCATGTTGGTGATGACCAGGCCTAGGATATTGCTGCCACTGTTGGGGGTGTGGATAAGTTGATCCAAGGCATTGGACTTGATGAATTCCAGAAAACGTTGAGCAAAAGAGTTGGTACATGAGTAGTTTTCCCAGTTAATGGTGGGGTAGTTGAAATCACCCATTATTAGGGTGTTGAGTTGTACCCTAATATTTTCCAGTGTATCAAGAAAAGAGGAGTGGGAATCCTGGGGCATGGTGGGGGTACTGTAGTAAGCTACAATCTGGATTGCGGTCTTGCCCAGAGTTAGTTGAACTTGGATAATCTCGGATGCATTATGCTGAGCAACTAGCTTGGTTGGAGGTGTGGATATCCTTAATGAATATAGACATGCCTCCACCTTTAGTGTTTCGGTCCGTGTTAGGTGGCTGAAAGGTGTGGTATGAATTATAGCCTGGTAACGCAGGAGTGCTCTCTGGGGCTTTGAGCCAGGTCTCTGTCACTGTACAGATGTCAATTTCCCCATTTTAAGGAGTGCCTCGAGTGAGTGCATTTTGAGGTTTAGACTTCTAGCATTGAGTAGCATTACCCTCAGATTTTGCTTGCTTGTACCTGTTACAGTGGTGAATTTGTCATTTGAACCTTGCCTAAAAAAGGCACTGTAGGGGTGGCAAGAGCCTTTGCCAGTGTCCGGAATCCCAAGGGCGACAGGTGCAGGCCATCTCTGGCAAACCATCGTGGTCTGTCGATCATGTCATCCCAGGCAGACGGATACTGGATTCCCTTAGAATGACACCGGAAGCTTGGCCAATTGTTGAAGTCAATCATTTTGTCCTTGTACTGTGGTATCATTCTGGGTGATGGCAGGATGCTACTCAGGGCTAGAGTCATACTTGCCTGGGCTACAAGATCGGAGAGCTCCTCCATGTCTCTCTTCATGTAGTCCAGGGAGGTACGTCTTGGGTCATTCACACCAACATGGAGAATGACAGATTCATATTTGTACTTGTTGTGGAGTGACCTGAGTGTGTGCATTATGTGGTAGATCCTGGCACCCTACAGGCAGCTGACAATAACTTTCTCCTTGTTTAGCCTGGTGAGTGGAACATCAGTGTGCCTGACTATAGAATCACCTGTGAGTAGAGTGTTGGGTACATTATTCCTTATGGGCTGTAGTTGAGTGGCACAATGAGTATGTGGGCTATGTGTCATTTGGGTTGTGTTGGGGGTGGAGGTTGCTTGCATTTCTGCTTTGACGGTTTCTGTTTAGGCAAATTTTTATTGAGAACCTCCACAAATTTAGGCATGTGTTTTTTGCTTCTGTGCGTGTGTGTTTTGGTGGTGTAGGTTTTGAGGGACTATGCGATAAGTGTAGTGTGGTGCAAGTGTTTACCTTCTCCTCTTGACTGTCTAGTCTTCGGTGAAGAGAGCTTTGCTTCCAGTTTGGCTATATAAGTGAATCTCTTACAGGTCGTAGTGTTGGGTGGTAGGAGGAGAGGGTTGTCTGTGTACATGAGGCAATTGCTGCATTGCCCCAAGATGCCCAGATTCATCAGGTAGACAGGAGAAAACACTGGGAGCTGACCTTTAGACATGCCTGGATGGGTGCTTATTTATTAAGTACTAAAAACTGTTTTCCTCTAGACAAGTGAGGAAAGTTGAATGCTGTAGTAATTTGTAGCTTATTTAGTGCTTACAAGTTCTGAACAAGTGCTGAGCTCAAAGAAACAGATTTGAGTGCTAAAACTAAAAAGCTGGCTAGTTGCAAGGGAAAATTTGAAGAGCAGGCTTTATGGTGCCAGGAATAGTTTAACCCTAGTTAAGTAGGGGGGGGGGTCTCAGGAGCTTACAAACAGTCCTGGATACAGAAAATCTGTATCTGGACTAGACTTGTTACAGGAGAGGGGGGAAGCAAGCTTAGAACTTTTTTTTCATTAAAGTGGAAATGGAGAAAGGTGGAACAGAAGTTAATTCAAGGTTAGGAATCTGAGTGGGTTGGCCTTCACAAATGTTCTCCATTAGATTGAATGAACTAATTACACTACACTACTAATTACCTCTACTACTGGGAGGAGTGTCACAGATCAAATATACACTATGGGCGTGCAACTGCAAAGCCATCAAGTATAAGAACACCACAACAATAGGAAGGGTGGGTGGGAAACTATTACAGCTCCTATCTCTCTAGTGGATACTTTTAACTGCAAACAGACTAGACTACAACACAGAAACTTCAAAAAATCAAAAATGCACAGAAAGGCTCGGGTAGAGCATTCAAACAGAAAATACAACTCTCAGTATGAAAAAGCCGTTTACAGTTAAGTAATTCAGTAAACGTGCAATTAGAGTAATGAAACAGTATCTAGCAATGAAAAATACAGATAAAACAGTACATAAATGCAGTGTAACATTAAAAAAAAGCTTTATAACAGTGCAAAATGTAGTAGATTAACTGTATAGCACAATTATAAGTGTTTCAGAAGTGCAGTTCAATGAAATAAATGTAACAAATAACTCATTCTGCTCTTGGAATCTTAAGGAATTTCTTTTTAGTTTCTGTAATGAATTACCATCCACAGCCTGCTAAATAGAAGCACAACCTTTTACAGACCCAGGGTTTATATACCAGTAAGGATGGAAGAGTTAGAAGATCAAATTACTAAGTCCTATTAGCCCCTGCTATTACCCAATCACTCGTACTGTAGAAGGTCAGACTTCTGTAGCATTTTAATTTTGTAAAGAAATGTTTTGTGGTAAATTTTTATCATGTTCTCTAATTTATACCTTGATACTTGTTTTATTTTCTAGCATCAGTCAGTTGACAGTGTAAGTTAAATAATTCCTCTTTTACTTTTTTGGACATTTTCTCCTGTTACATAGTCCACTCGGTAGTCGTAAAACTATTTTCTTTTCTTGTCCTTTTTAAAAGTTTTTTTTGGCAGTTAACTTTTACCACTTGCTGTGCCAAGTTATTTAGCAATTGTCAAATTGTTTTTACATTTTAATTTTGTTCTTGTTAGTTAATTCTATGGTGTTAATTATGGATAGTAAGGTATTAAAGAGATCTTGAGTGTGGTAACAAAACATGACCACAGGATAAGTCCTCTGTGCATCTATTGTTAGGGGAAAACATTTTGATACTGTTTGTGAAATGTGTAAGAATTTCACCATCCGTTCTATAAGAGCAAGGAGGAGCTAGGTTAAGTTATTTAAAATGGGAAAATAGCTTACCTCTCCCAACAGAGCTCTGACCTTGGAAGGAAATTCTGATGGGTATAAAAAGACACAAAAACATAACACTGTAAACCTAGATGAAACTTTCAAGGTTCTCTGTTAAAGTCTTAAGGTGAGTATTTGTGCACACGCACGTATTTCATCATGTTGTAGGTGTTTCTAAATTGCCTACTAAAGTTGTTTCATAATAGTCTTTTGTCAAACAAGTTAAGACTGCAAGGTTGATTTGTGTTACTGAGTGAGGGATCTCTCGACTCGTGAGTCTGAGACCACCATCTGTAAGATCTAGATCCATTTCCATTTCTGTGCCAGAAGTCTGTTAAGAAGGTTCTTGCAGGTCCTTACTAGAGTCCAGCAAATGATGCCTGCAACTTTATCAACATTGGTTATTGAGTGAATGAAGATACCTTTACAGTTCTTCCATTTTTTGTTTAGTGATTTTCGTTTTTCTCAGTGAGCCCCCATTTTGGTGCTAATCCCAAGGAGGCAGAAGTCATTCCAAAAAGTACCAACATTGACTTTTGGCAGATTTGTTGGAAGTTAAATGTGCTGTCAATTTTCAAGCCTTAGATTTCGTAGTCAGATTTAATGTAAGTATTGCCATCTGGTAGACTGCCTCAGTATTGTTAGGGAGGTAGCTGGGGCACCTTCCATTTTAAGTTTGAGTTCCTGGGATAGAGCTTGATGCCAGTGTTAGTGGCATTGATGTGGGGTTGCTCATCGTGTTACACTGCTGCAGTCATTACACTTGGGATATCCTGCCGTTAGGCGGTTCTCCAGTCGGCCTAAGTTCCAAAGTCTTGGTCCGGCGTAGGTTGCTGTCGCCTCCTCCCTGATGTCAGTGCGACAGGGGTATATAAGATGCAGCCAACGCCATTTTCTTCAGTCTTTCTTGCCGCGCGGTGCCCGAAGCAAAAGCAGTTCGCAAGCGCCGGTCGGCCGACTCCTGAGATTTTCATTCCGAATCCAGAACCGAAGTCTTCTACAAAGCCAAGTACCCTGTTGGGGAAAATTTTTCTTGCCTCAGACCGATGTCAGTAAAAGTTAATTGTATTTCTTGTGGGAAGCAAATACCTCATAAGGATTTCCATTCTTATTGTATCCCATGCCTAGGCCCAGACCACAACGTCACTGGTTGTCTGTTTTGTGCTAGGTTTAACAAGCACATTATTAAACATTGGTTTGATTTTGCCCGACATTATTTTGGCAGAAAATTCAATTATACTATGCCATCGGAACTTCCGCTGACCGGAATACATAAAAAGCCCAAAGACAAGGATAGGCATCAGAGGCCCAAAACTGATGACGAAGCCTCTTCTAGGCCAGTTGCCGGCTCTCCGGTTTTCAGCGAGGCGCCTTCGCAGCCCTGACGACTGCTTCTGTAGAACCACAGGCCGCCTCTGACTCCCACGTGGAGATGGCTGGGCCTTCGGATGCACAAGTTTTTCAGCCTACCGAAACTACCCCTTCAGAGGAATCCGGAGTAACTGAACAACCCACAACTTCAGAGGGTGTTTTCAGACCTACTCAGATAAGCATTAAATCTTCTGCTAAGTCTAAACCTCCTTTAAAAACAAAGAAACAAATACAGCATTCTCCAGGTCAGGCCTCCATGCCTAAGAAACAAATGCTCAAAATGGACGAAGACCTAATCACTCTGATCAGGGGGTTCCATCCCCCTCCTGATAAAAGGCCGAGACAGGATGCAGACTATGACTTATCCGACCAGGTATCCATCTCTTCAGATTCATCCTCAGACCTAGGATACTCCTTACCCCCTTATGAGGATTCTGATGCTGAGGAATCACTTCCATCAGCCTCTCCGCCTGAGGACTACTCCTTACCCCTTTATGAGGATTCTGATGCTGAGGAATCAATTCCATCAGCCTCTCCGCCTGAGGACTACTCCTTTGGGGAAACCTTACATACCATGAGGGAGCATTTCCATTGGGAAGGTCAGGATTACTCAGAATCCAAAAAAAGGCTCAGAGACCTCCTTTTATTACTTCAACACAGACCCCTTGCTATTCCGCCAGTGTTAGATATTGTGGATGATGTGTATACTGACTCCAGCTTAAATCCTGATTCTTTACCTCCAGCCCCAGTTAAGCCTGACAGATACTACAGAGTCCCTGACTCTCAAATTTCTTTATAAAAGCCCTGTTGCTGACCCGGAAACTATTTCTCAGGGACCCAAAGGGGTTAAGGCCTCATCAGCAAAGAATCCAATCCCCTCTGACAGAGATTTCAGAGCATTAGACAGATGGGGGAAGAAAGTATATACGTCTGCAACTTTATCCATGAGGGCCTTAAATTGCCAGTTTCACATGCTAAAATTTCAACAATTTTTGATGTCTCAGTTGAAACAAAAAAATGCTTCCAGATTCAGATCCTCCTAATTTAAAGGAAATGCAGGATTTATTGCATGCAGCTGAACAAGTGGGAAAACGCACTTTGCAATGTGGTTTTGATTCTTTAGAGGCCTCCTGTAGAGCAGCAGTTACAGGTTCTGTCATTTTAGAAGACATGCTTGGTTAAAAGAACATACTTTACCAGATCATGTTAAAGCAAATCTATTGGATGCACCTTTGCAGCAGGATTTGTTATTTGGAATTAAGGCAGAAGAGGTATTAAAGAAAATGGAGGATAAGGCAAAATCTATGCAAATGGTGAAGGATTTCTTACAGGTTCAGCCTCCTCGATTTAGCAGAAATTGGCCAACAAAGAATTGGTCCTTTCCAGTTACAGACAGACCTCAAAAGGGCAGATACAGAAGTCCAAGAGGTAGAGGTCAACCACAAGGTCCTTACAGGCCTCGACAATGGGGTGCATCAGGCCAGAAAGAAGGGGAAGACAGTCCCCAACCATATAAAAAACAGCCCCAATGACTTCCCACCACAGCTGCCAAACAGCTCTCTTGGCAGGAAAACTGGCACTTTTCTATCACAATTGGCATATGATCACCAAAGACAAATGGGTTCTCAACATTTATCTCAAGGTTACAGGTTCCACTTTCACACTCTGCCAAGGTTAAAAGGAATGCCAAACCTGCCACCAAATCAATGGGCAGAGGCTCAAAAACAAATTACAGCACTCCTGGATATGAGCGATATGAGAGCTATTCAAAATGTACCACCACAGGAGCATGGACAATGATTTTCCTCAAGACTCTTTCTGGTTCCCAGAAAGGACAAAGCCTGGAGGCCCATTCTGGATATTTCTTCCCTAAACACTTACCTGGATGTTCCGAAATTCAGAATGTTGACACTACAGCAGCTTCTTCCCATGCTGGGCAAGAACGCTTGGCTCGTAACCTTGGACCTCAAGGAGGCATACCTGCATGTCCCTATCAGACAAAACTGCAGAAGATACCTCAGATTCATAGCTGGTTCAATGCACTATCAATTCTCTGCACTGCCCTTTGGCTTATCTACTGCGCCCAGGGTCTTCACAAAGTGCCTGGCACCAGTAATTGCATTTTGCAGACAGGAAGGAATTCAAATTTATCCATACCTGGACGACTTTCCTGATTCAAGCAGAGAGCAAGGACATTCTTCTAAAGCATCTGGCGTTTGTAAAACAGTTATTAAGTTGCCTAGGGTACACAGTAAACGAAAAGAAATCAAAACTAGTGCCCTCACAAGAGATAATATTCCTGGGTGCCAGCTTGAATACAACAGCCCAGATGGCTTATCTCACGCCAGACAAGCAAGGACATCTGACTCAATATTTTCAGTTGATGGCAACAAAGAATTGGTCCTTTCCAGTTACAGACAGACCTCAAAGGGGCAGATACAGAAGTCCAAGAGGTAGAGGTCAACCACAAGCTCCTTACAGGCCTCGACAATGGGGTGCATCAGGCCAGAAAGAAGGGGAAGACAGGCCCCAACCATATAAAAAACAGCCCCAATGACTTCCCACCACAGCTGCCAAACAGCTCTCTTGGCAGCCCCCTTGGGAGGAAAACTGGCACTTTTCTATTACAATTGGCATATGATCACCAAAGACAAATGGGTTCTCAACATTGTATCATAAGGTTACAGGTTCCACTTTCACACTCTGCCAAGGTTAAAAGGAATGCCAAACCTGCCACCAAACCCTGCAAGAAAAATTCTGCTGGCCCTTGGTTACATGGCATCTTGCATACTACTAATTCCATATGCCATGCTGCATATGAGGAAACTACAATGGTACCTAAAGAGTGTCTGGTCTCAACATTGTCAAAGTTTGGAAACGGTTATACCACTAATTCCTTGCCTTCAACAGGAGTTTCGATGGTGGGCTCAAGCTCGTCACCTCAACAAGGGACAGCCTTTTACTCAACCCACAGCCAGGCAAACACTGACAACAGATGCATCGGATTACGCCTGGGGAGCACACATGGCAGGAAAATGTATTCAGGGCAAGTGGCCCGCAGAACAAAGGCATCTTCACATCGATCAAAAAGAGATGCTAGCTGTACAAAATGCCCTTATAGCCTTCAAGGACCTGCTACATTCAGGACAACTACTACTAAAGACGGACAACACCACAGTTATGTGGTACATAAACAAGCAAGGGGACACTCACTCTTATCCCCTCTGCAGACAAGCCATGACCTTGTAGAACACAGCTCTAAACTATTAAGTTCATTTGCAAGCACAATTCCTGCCAGGAGAGAAAAACACACTGGCAGACGACTTAAGCAGAAATGTCATGGATCCCCACTAATGGGAATTGAATCCACAAATATTCAGAATGATAACACAGAAATGGTGGAGCCCGGACATAGATCTGTTTGCATCCCCAATGAACTGCCAACTACAGAAATTCTGCACAAGGACTTAATCATCCACAAGCATGGAAAGTGGATGCCCTCTCATTCAGCTGGAAAAACCTACAAGTATATGCTTTCCCACCACTGCCTCTCCTTCCAAAGGTACTTATAAAAGCCAGGGAGGAAGAGCCAAAGATGATCCTGATTGCACCAGACTGGCCACGCCAGCACTGGTACCCAATCTTGAAGAACTTAGCACAAGGACCACCCTGGATTTTGCCTCAAATCCCACATCTGCTGACTCAGCACAACAATCGGATACTTCACAGCCAGCTAAAGACTTTAAACCTGGCTGCATGGAAAATTCCTTAGTCAAGCAAGCATTTCCTCTCTCCAAAGCTGTTATGGATGTCATTCTGGAGGCCAGAAGGCCTAGTACCAGGAAAGCCTATTCGGATAAACGGAAGAGATTCTGTGCCTGGAACCTGGCTCACAGCCTTGACCCGCTTGTCCCAAATATTCCTCAGATACTACAATATTTAATGGAGATGCTGGACAAAGGCCTCTCCTTTTCATCCATCAAGATCCACGCCTCTGCCGTCTCTGCTCATTACAACACAGATCCACCAATTTTCTCTAATCCTTTGCTAAAACAGTACCGCAGAGGGGCTAAAAACATAAGACCGCCCTGTAGAGCACCTACTCCAACTTGGGACCTCAACTTCGTGTTGGAAAAATTAACTTTACCTCCTTTTGAGCCAGCTAACACAGTAGATTTAAAATATATCTCTTGGAAAACTGCTCTACTCCTGGCAATAACATCAGCATGAAGAGTTTCAGAATTACAGGCACTAATGGCAGTGGAACCTTTCATCATTTTCCACCAAGACAGGGTGTCTTTAAGAACTAATCTTGCGTTTATGCCAAAGGTGGTATCAAGTGTGGCTCTAAACCAAACTATTCACTTGCCAACTTTTTATCCAAATCCACAGAATAAAGGGGAGAGACTACTACATTCTTTGGATATACACAGGCAGATGTCCTTCAAGGATGCATCTGCAGTCCTTACAAATGGGTTGTCCTGTCGTCAGGCAGCCCTTCGGTCGGCCGGATTCCAAAGTCTGGGTCTGGCCTCGGCTGGTGTCGCACTTCACCCGACGTCATCACTGCTGGTCTTCGGGTATAAAGGCATCAGCCGACGCCATTTTCCCCAGTCTTTCTTGCCGCGTGGCGCCCGAAGCAGAAGCTGTTCGCAAGTGCCGGTCGGTCAGATCCAGAGATTACTACTACCGAATACTACTTCGAAGACTTCTAAAAAGCTAAGTACCCCGTTGGGGACTCTTTCTTGCCTCAGCCGATGTCAGAAAAAGTGAATAACTGTTTAACTTGTGGGAAACAAATACCTCATAAAGATTTCCACTCTTACTGCTTACCTTGTTTAGGCCCAGACCATGACGTAGCAGCTTGTTTAGCCTGTGCTTCCTTCAACCGACGAACGCTTAGGCGTCGGAGTTTGCTGAATAGTTTTTCGGCTCAGATTTTGCGTACATTATGCCGTCGGATCCTCCGACTACTCAAATTGTTAAGAAACGCAAAGAAAAGGACCGACACTCGCGGTCCGCGGTTTCGGCCGAAACCACGGTTAAGCAAACCGCGAGTGTCTCTGTTTCGGCCGAAACCGAGCAACCGGGTCAATCTTCAGCCGAATCCATGACTACTACCGAGGCCCCTTCTACCCTAGTTGAATCGGCCTCTGAAGTTTTGCCTACTACTGTGGTTTCTCAAGAATTATCGGACACCATCCCTTTGGATGTCTCTACCCCAGCACGTGGTGCAGCTAGGCCTCCTGCAGCCATGTCTATAAAGGCCTTTGCCAGGGCTAAAGCAGCCAAAACTGCTAAGTCTGTGCCGGTTAAGCCCCGCTCTCACAGGCCCAGTTCCAGTTCCCAAATGCTTACTCTGGCAGAGGATCTCATCTCTTTAATAAGGGGATCCCAATCTCACCCAGACAGGGCCTCTCAACCTCCAGAAAAGAGACCTAGAGCAGAGCCCCCTGAGCCAGTGTCCTCAGATGACTCTCTTCTGATGATACAGACAATACAGACCATCCAGAGGCTCCTTTTTCCACTTATGAAGATTCCGATGCTGAAGAATCGATTCCTTCTGCCTCTCCACCAGAGGAATTTTCTTTTGGGGAAACCTTACATGCCATGAGAGAGCAATTCCAATGGCAGGGACAAGATTTCTCAGATTCTAGGAAAAGGCTTAGGACCTTTTTACACTTACCGCAACATAGGCCTTTAGCTATACCTCCAGTTCTCCCTGTTGTGGATGATGCATTTAATGATGCTTGCACTGCTCCTGATACTTTACCTCCAGCCCCTGCTAAGCCCGATAGGTTTTACAGGGTCCCGGACACTCATCACCACTTATACAAGGCTCCTTTTGCAGATCCTGACACTATCTCCCAGGGGCCTAAGGCAGTAGCTTCGACCTCAGCGAACAACCCTCTCCCTTCTGAAAGGGAATCCAGGTCCTTAGAGAGATGGGGTAAAAAAGTATACACCTCTGCTACTCTCTCAGCTAGAGCTTTGAACTGTCAGTTTCATATGATCCAATACCAAGAGTTTATGCTTGATCAGTTAACTAAGAAACTGTCCTCCGATGATTCTTTAGATAAGAAATTTGTTCTAGAAATGGTGAATAACATTCAGCAGGTTAGTAACCATTCTTTAAAATGTGGCTATGATGCACTGGAGGCTTCATTTAGATCAGCCATGACTGGCACAGTTATAAGAAGGCATGCATGGTTGAAAGAACAGGTCTTGCCGGATTATGTTAAAGCAAAGCTATTAGATGCTCCTATGGATAAGGTCAGTCTATTTGGTTCTCCTGCCCAACAGGTAATGAAGAAAATGGAAGAGAAGGCAAAATCTGTACAAACAGTTAAAGATTTCTTACAGGTTCAGCCCCAAGGTTTAGCAGGAACTGGCCTTCCAAAAATTGGTCCTTTCCAGACTCCTCTAAAACTCAGAGAGGCAGGAATAGGCGTTCAAGGGGCAGAAATCAATCCAGAGGAGGTGCCTACAGGGGACGCCAGTGGCAAGGCAATAACCAACGAGGCACAGATACAACCACTACCACTGCAACAGGACAATCACAGTGACTTGGCTCTGACACCGCCTACCAGGGAACAAATAGCAGCAACCTTAGGCGGAAAGTTAGCCTTATTTTCAAAAAACTGCCACTATATCACAAGAGACAAGTGGATTTTGCAAACTATAGACCAAGGCTACAGGTTTCATTTCCACACTTTACCAGTAAAAAGAGGAATGCCAAACCTACCACCAAATCAAAAGACAGAAGCTCTAAAACAAATAGCTCAGTTAACAAAGATGAGAGCTGTGGAAAGGGTACCACCTACAGAACAGGGCAAGGGATTTTACTCCAGACTCTTCCTAGTACCAAGAAAAGAGAAAAGTTGGAGACCTATTCTCGACCTGTCCGCTTTAAACACATTCATCATTGTTCCAAAATTCAAAATGCTGACCCTACAGCAACTTCTTCCCATGCTGGGCAAGGAGTATTGGCTGGTAACTCTAGATCTCAAGGAGGCATACCTGCACGTCCCCATACAACCAAATTGCAGAAGATACCTCAGATTTCTTGCAGGATCAGAGCATTATCAATTCTCAGCATTGCCTTTTGGCTTATCTACTGCGCCCAGAGTGTTCACGAAATGCCTGGCATCAGTAATCGATCATTGCAGGCTTCAGGGAATCCAAATTTATCCATACCTGGACGACTGCCTGATACAAGCGGACAACAAAAACAAGCTGACACAAGACTTGCAAAGAGTCATTTGTTTACTACAAGTCCTGGGATACACAGTCAATTTAAAAAAGTCAAGACTGATTCCATCCCAAACAAGAACATTCTTGGGTGCAGAATTGGACACAGTAAAACAGATGGCATTCCTAACTGCAGAAAAACAAGAACATCTTCCACCTTACTTCTTGGCATTAACAAAGCAGAACAAACTAACAGCAAGGAAAGTACTGCAGGCCTTGGGCTTCATGGCATCCTGCATAATCCTGGTCCCCCATGCCAGACTACATATGAGAAAGCTACAGTGGTACCTAAAGAATTTATGGCCTCAACACAGGCACAGCTTAGAAACAGAAATACCACTAATTCCATGCCTGAAACAAGAGTTCCTATGGTGGGCTCAGGCATGCCAGTCAAACCCAGGTTTGTCCTTCCACAGCATTCAACCAAGCCAAACCATCACAACGGACGCCTCAGACCTCGGTTGGGGGGCCCACATGCTGGACAAGTGCATTCAAGGCTTATGGACTCCAGATCAGCTGCACCTGCACATAAATCAAAAAGAAATGCTGGCAGTAAAACTAGCAATCCAGAATTTCAGACCATTCCTCAAAGAAGGCCAATTGATGATAAGGACAGACAACACCACAGTCATGTGGTACATCAACAAACAGGGAGGCACTCATTCATACCCCCTATGCCGAATGGCTCTGGACCTATGGAATATGGCTCTGAGTTGCAACATTCAGTTACAGGCAATATTTGTACCGGGAAAAGAAAACATCCTAGCAGACATGTTAAGCAGAACTACCTCGGATGCTCACGAATGGATGCTACACCCGGACATCTTCAAGGCCATCACAAAGAAATGGGGAATGCCACAAATAGACCTATTCGCATCCCCACTCAATCACCAGCTCAAGAAATTCTGCACAAGGACATACCACCCACTTGCTTGGAAGGTGGACTCTCTATCCTTCAGTTGGAAAGGCCTGACAGCATATGCATTTCCACCTCTTCCTTTGATGCACAAGGTACTACTGAAAATCAAAGAGGAACGTCCAAGGATAATTCTGATAGCTCCAAATTGGCCAAGACAACATTGGTATCCATTACTGAGGAGAATGTCTCTGGGGGAAACGTGGACACTACCCCTGATTCCATTGATGTTAACTCAGAGCGACTACAACATCCTGCATCCAAACCTGAAAACTCTGCAACTGACTGCCTGGAACATTACATAAGAGCAACTAACCCAGATTTATCCCAAAGGGTTAAAGACATTATCCTTGAGGCCCGCAGACCTTCAACAAGAAGGAACTATGCAGGAAAATGGAAAAGGTTTGTCATTTGGAGTACTGAAAGAGGAAAGATGGGTCAAAGGTAGATATTGCCAACATCCTGGAGTATTTGGCAGAGCTTCTCCATACAGGCCTGTCCTATTCCTCCATCAAAATACATGCATCAGCTATTTCTGCAGAATACAGCCTCGATCCCCCTGTCTTCTCACATCCTCTACTCAGGCAGTTTCTGAGAGGAATTAAGAATGTAAAACCTCCTAGGAAACCACCATTACCAGCATGGGACTTGAACTTTGTGCTAGAAAAATTGACACTCTCTCCATTCGAACCAGCAGCAACAGCAGATCTTCAACACCTATCCTGGAAAACTGCTTTCCTGCTGGCAATTACTTCAGCAAGAAGGGTTTGAACTACAGGCTTTAATGGCAGTACAACCCTTCCTAATCTTCCATCAAGATAGAGTGTCCATGAGAACTAATCCTACATTTATGCCTAAGGTGGTATCCAGTGTGTCTCTAAACCAGGCAATCCACCTACCTACCTTCTTTCCCAATCCACAGAACAGGGGGGAAAGACTGCTACATACCTTGGATGTACATAGACAGTTCGCTACTACCTGGACAGAACCAAGGGCAATAGAAAAACTGACCAGCTTCTAGTAGCATATGCAACAGGAAGGGAAGGAAAAGCAATTTCCAAACAGACAATCTCCAAGTGGATAGGAAATTGCATAAGATTCTGTTACTCCTACCATGGAAAGCAAATTCCACAGAACATAAGGCCTCACTCTACAAGGGCTACAGCCACTACCACAGCTTTCTTACGAGGAGTGGCTACCAAGGACATTATAGAGGCTGCTACTTGGACCTCCGTGCATACATTTGCCAAGCATTATAACTTACCTCTGTACTCTAGATCCCGAGCAGGGTTTGCCACTGCTGTTTTGCAAGGGATCCTAACTACACCATAATTTCTTCTTCCTCCTCCCCTAGTTTGGCTATGGTATTCTACCCATTTGTAAGGACTGCAGATGCATCCTTGAAGGACATAGTACAGTTTTGTACCTACCATAAATGTAGATGTCCGAACAGGATAGCATCTGCAGTCAGGATTATCCACCCTCCTTCCCCTCTGTGGTATTCCTAGGGTATTTGCCCACCTAATAGCTAGCTGGGGGGGGGATTTCTTATGGTGTATTTCTTTGTATATATGTACATACATGCTTATTTTTTGTGTTTGCCTTCTACTTTTTGGAAACATTGGCATTTATCCAAAAATTTAGCTATCCAAGAGGGCAAGTGGCATCTGGGGCAAGAAACACTGAGGAAAATGGCGTTGTCTGATGCCTTTATACCCAAAGACCAGCAGTGATGACGTCGGGTGAAGTGCGACACCAGCCGAGGCCAGACCCAGACTTTGGAATCCGGCCGACCGAAGGGCTGCCTGACGACAGGACAACCCATTTGTAAGGACTGCAGATGCTATCCTGTTCGGACATCTACATTTATGGTAGGTACAAAACTGTACATGTTAAGTTGTCAATTCATTCTTGCTTGATGGGTTCAGTCACTTTTACCAGCTCGAGGCAGCCCCATATCCCATGATGCAGATCTCGTTTTCGCTTAGGAGGTCTTCTTTTTACCAGCTCCTGGTAAGTTGTTCACTTTTGTGATATTTAAGCCCCTTTTTAGTCAAAAACCTTTTATTGATAGTTTTTAAGTTTAATTTGTACCCTTTCTGACAGAAATTCCCTGTCTCCTTTAATTTATTTTGTTAGTCAATCTTTTCCCTATCCCATCCCCCCCCTGTTAGGGTGTGTGTGTTGGTTTATAGAATACCCTTTGGTATTTTATTTAACTTAATTTTGACTGGTGTGTGTGTGTGTGTGTTTTTTCGGCACCATGTCAAAGGAGAGGGTCTCAGGTTTTAAGAAGTGTGACTCGTGCTGTCAGAAGATGCCTCTTCACCTGCAGGACTCCTGTGCTATTTGTCACCAGCCAGAGAGTCCTGCAACAAACTGATTCTTACTTCTTAAGCGGAGGGCTCTCCGCTAAGTCGGCTCCACCAAAATCAGTAAAACCTTCCAAGGCCCAGGCTTCTGTATCTAAGCCTCTGGCTGGAGCCGATTCTAGCTTGACAGCCTTCGCACCGATGGCTATCGGTGCACCCATGTGGCACAGGCATCGGTGTCGGCTCCGACCGCTCTACTTTGGTGGCTGTAATGGCTCATTCCAGGAAGAGGTATCTTCAAGGTCATCCAGGTTGTCAGATCATGTCCTAGAGAGAGTGGTCAGTAGATTACTCAAGTCACAGGTACTGGCCCAAATGTTACACAGTCCGTCTCAACAGACGATTGTTGGTCCACAAGTTCCTCCTTCAACTCTACCCCAGAGCTTGGAGTTGGAGTCGAATGGTTACTGCTGATACCCCTTCTGTTCCTTCAGCCTCTACTCTTATCTCCTCTTGAGACCTTCCTTAGAGGGATTCGTGGTCGGGCTTCCATGGTCTCCTCCGAGGGGTGAGTGGCAGACCTGCCTGGGAGATGAAGAGTGTACTGGCCACTGGTATCAGTCAGCAGTCTGTTTAGTACCTGTTGACATCTCTGCCACTTCTCTTGCTACAGGACCCAGAGATCCTCGGATTCTCCTGATGGAGATCCTCCTAGGAAGAAGACTTGTAAGAGGGAGCATGTAGACTCCCCGGTCTGTCACTGGATACTGACTTTGATGAGTCAGAGGGATCTCTGAGGATGTCTCCTTCTCAGACATCCTAGAACTTCTGAAACAGAGGGGAAACTGGCCCACCAACAATCCCTCTGAGGATGAGTCAGTATACCTAGAGGCGTTTGGATCTCGGCCCTCCACCTCCTTGCAGGTGATTGCACGAAGTATGGGCAGCTCCTGACTCTGTAGAGCCAGTCCCTAGGAGGCCTTCAAAATTTATCAGTGACAAACAATTCCTTACTAAGGGTGTGATGCCATGGTGGTGGCTGCGGCCACCAAAAAGGAACTTGCAGATCCTTCCATCCTCCTAATAAGGACTCTAGGACCATGGATAGGTACGGTAAGCGGATGTGAATTACCTATGTCACTTCACCAGACTCCAAAGGGATATCCTGAAGGAGCTGGGAGAAGTAGTTCAGGATCCTACAGCTGCAGGCTCAAGAAAAATTGCTTCTCAGCTAGGAACCCTCAATTCCATTGCAAACTCCTCCATGGCTAATATCTTATGCTGCGGATGGAGGCACAGGTGTGGCTCTTAGACGCCAAGCCTGGATTGATGGGTCAGCTTTGTTTGGCCCTCAGGTGAAGGAAACCTTGACCAGGTCAAGACTCTTTCTGCTGTTGGAGTCCGTTTTCCACCCCTTCTAGGCCTTATCCCAAAGGACAGAAGGGTGGGAAGATGTGGTTCCAGAATCCCAAGGAGTCATGCCGGATTCACGTGGTCAGTTTACCCCTAGAGGCAGAGGGGTAGAGGCAGAGGGGTCCAAGAACCAGGGAAACAGGGAGCCTGACAAGCCCTTTCAGCATCCCTGAGGTGTTGCCCGGCTGTCCCTCCTTGGAGGCAGTCGGGAAGATTATCACTGTACCCAGAAGCCTGGCATTCCCTCACTCAAGACAGATGGGTACAGTCGATCATATCCAAGGGTTACATAATTCCTTTCGAGGAAAGTCCTTTCCCTCAAATTCCCTTCCAGATGTACCACCCGGTCTAAGGGACATTGCAGAGTTAGAAATCGCAAAACTACTGCAAAAGAGCCATTCAGCTAGTTACAATAGACCATTCAGAGTTTGGTCCCCAAAAGACGGGAGACTGGAGACCAATATTGGATCTCAGCAGACTCAACAAGTCTGTCAGGAAGACAAGATTCGAATGGTCACTCTTCAGTCAATTCTGCCCTTCTTACAGAAGGACAACTGGATGTGCTCAATAGATCTTCAGGATCACATCAAAATTCCCAGGAGATTTCTCCGCTTCGGCTGGGGTCCAGTCATTTCCAGTTCAGAGCCCTGCCCTTTGGTCTCACTACAGCCCCCAGAGTGTTCACCAAATGCATGGCAGTGGTCACGGCTCACCTGAGACGCCAAGGATTCCAGGTGTTTCCGACTGGCTCCTGTCAGCCACCACCAGGCATCAGCGGATTACACAATAGACCTTTGTTCTCATTTGGGCATCTCAATCAACAAGTCATCCGTATCGCCCTGCCAGTCTATTACCTTCATAGGCGCAAACTTAAACACTGTTCGGATGTCAGCTACCCTTACAGAACAAAGAGTTTCAGACATTCAGACTCATGTCAGGATCATTCTGGCCAGCAAGAAAATACAGGCCAGAATGGTTCTAAAGGTATTAGGTCTCATGGCTGCGGCCATTACTCTTCTTCCCTGGCTCGATTCTACATGCGCCTTCTTCAGTGGATGCTGTTCACACAGTGGTCATACCAGCCCAGATTCTGGTGACACAGACATGCAAAGAGCATCTTGCTTGGTGGATCACATCGCCTCAGGTTCACCAAGGCAGGTGCAGCCACTGTCACCATGGATGCCTCCCTGATCGGGTGGGGGTCATTATCAGGGCAGGATGGTTCATGTACCATCTGCACATAAATGTCCTGGAGATGAGAGCAGTGCCAGACAAACATGTCTGTAGTTTGGTATATCAACAAACAGGGCGGAACCAAGTCCTACCCCTTGTGTCGAGAAGCGCTCAGACTTTGGCAATGGGCGATCTCCTCTCATCGGTTTCTGGTAGCAACGCTGGGAAAACCAACATTATAGCGGACAGATTGAGCAGAGCTATCCTCATGCCTCACGAGTGGTCTCTCAAGCAATCTATAGCAGAAGAGATTTTTCTGGAATGGGGTAATCCAATCTTTTGCTACTCCCCAAAACAGCAAATGTCCAGACTTCTTCAGCCTCTTCCCTCTATCAGGCCATCCCCAGAGACGCTCTGACCCAGGATTGGCCCCAGGGACTTCTTTATGCCTTCCCTCCATTTCCTCTGATCCCTCAGGTGATCCAGAAAGCTACCATTTTGAGAGCCAAATTGATTCTCATTGCCCCTTACTGGCCTCGACAAGTTTGGTTTCCGTTCCTCCATCGTCACCTTTTGGTGCAGCCGTGGCATCTGGACCCAGTGCCAGATCTTCTGATTCACCGTCAGCTGCACCGGTCAATCCCTTCTCTCAACCTCACAGCATGGTTGCTCCACTTCCTTCCTTAGCCAGGCTTCCTTTGATCTCTAACCCAGTTAGAGACATCATAGGAGGATTTGGCCCAAAATATTGATCCCCCTGTTCAGGCAGTTCTGGACTTCTTAGCAGAGATTTTTCATGCAGGCTCCTCTTCTTCCACAGTCAGAGTTCAATTGGCTGCTATTTCCAACTTTCATGTCGGGATAGCAGATCATAATATTATGTCCCATAGGCTCTGCAGGGCCTTCTTGAAAGGAATTTTCCTACTAAAACCTCCAATCAGGAATCCTCCTCCTCAGTGGGATCTAAATTTAGTGCTGACATCCTTGATTCTTCCCCCCCTTCGAGCCAGCTGTTTCTTGTTCCCTGAAATATCTTTCTTGGAAAACGTTATTTCTAGTGGCTATTACATCTGCCAGGAGGGTGTCTGAACTTCATGCTCCCCTATTTGGTTTTTCACAAAGACAGAGTATCTTTGAGAACTAACCCAACCTTTTTACCTAAGGAAGAACAATTTGAATCATTCCATTGATCTCCGGTATTTTTCCCTAACTATTCAGACAGAGCTGAACAAAAGCTACATTATCTTGATGTCCATCGTCAACTTAGATATTATTTGGACAGAACAAAAAAATTTAGAAAATCTGATCAACTTTTTGTTTCCTATGATAATAAAAAGGCCTTCCTGTTTCTAAAGTGACTTTGTCCAGATGGCTTTCTTCGGTCATCACTGAAATTCATACGCTCAGGGGAAAACAGCTGTGCTCAAAACCCTAAAGCACATTCAACTAGGAGTTTAGCTACTTCTACAGCTTTTCAAGCTAGACTTCCTTTGGACACTATTTGTGCAGCGGCCACTTGGGCTACTCCTCACACTTTTGTTTCCCATTACAAATTGGACTTGGCCTCCAGGGACAGAGCCAGTTTTGGCTCTACAGTCCTCAAGAGTTTGTTCCATTGAGCCACCCAGGATAGAGGTGCTAGGACGTCCCATCAAGCAAGAATGAAGGCGAGATTGACAACTTAATGACCATGTTAGTTGTCTTCTCTTCCCTGGCCTGGACAGACCTTGTATAAGAAACTATTATGCTAAAGACCATTCAGACCTGGTCCTTTTTCCATCTGTAAGTTTCTTCTTCCTTTGGGAAGTATTTCATGCTTGGTGTTATTGCCCTTTGTCAACAAACGAGATCTGGGTACTTACCGCCTTGCATCATGGGATATGGGGCTGCCTCGAGCTGGTAAAAGTGACTCTCAACCCATCAAAGAAGACAACTAACATGGAACGTTATGGTAGGTACATAACTTCTTATTTACGCTTCTACTTGGACAAAACCAAAGCTTTCAGAAAATCTGAGCAATTATTGGTAGCATATGGTGCAGGAGCACAGGGAAAGCCATTTCAAAATGGACTATTTCAAAATGGATAGGACACTGTATACATTTCTGCTATACACACCATGGGAAACCTGTACCTAACAGGATTAGATCTCACTCCACCAGGGCAACAGCCACTTCAACTGCCTACCTCAAAGGAGTACCTGCCAAGGACATTTTGGAAGCAGCAACTTGGAGTTCTGTACATACCTTCATCAAGCATTACCATCTGCCCCTATACTCTAAATCCAGAGCTGGCTTCGCCACTGCAGTGCTGCAGGGCCTTATAGCCACCCCTAATGCCTTATAGTACCAGGCACCTTACCTCAGCTTTGAGATTCTACCCAAGTGTAATGACTGCAGCAGTGTAACACGATGAACATAGTACAGTTTTGTACCTACCATAAATGTAATGTTCAAGTGTATACACTGCTGCAGTCCAGGTTACCCTGTCTCCTTCCCCTCTTACTTGCTGGTACATACCTATGCCTTCTACCCTTTACTACCTATGGGGAGTATTTGCTGGTATCTGAAAGTTGTTGATTGCTTTTCCTATGTATGTTTTATTAGCAATTTGAATTGCCTACCTTTTTGGGGGCAACTGACATCTGGGGCAAGAAAAACTGAAGAAAATGGTGTCGGCTGCATCTTATATACCCCTGTCGCACTGACGTCAGGGAGGAGGCGACGGCAACCGACGCCGGACCAAGACTTTGAAACTCAGGCCGACTGGGGAACCACCTGATGGCAGGATAACCCAGGTGTAATGACTGCAGCAGTATATACACTCTAACATCTACATTTATGGTAGGTACAAAACTGTACTTTCTGTGAGATTGACATCTAGGGTTGATGCTGTTGACATTGGGTTCTAGATGATAGGATTGTTGGCTTTGATGTCAAAGATTACTATGTTGGCATCGAACCTGGCCTTAGTGGATTTCTACCGTCAGCTGTTCGAGCTCTTCATCATCAATGTATGTCCCTGCAGAACATTTTGTATTTGTAGGTGTTAAGTTCTTGCATCTCTTGTAGTGTCTTTGATCCCTAGAAAACTGCAGGTAATCCCATATCAGCTTTCAGCAACCTTCAGTTTTGCCCATTCACCTCTGCTATTGTTGATGCTCCATGACTGCCCCTTTTTGGGTTGCTGTCATTACATAGGCATAAACATGTAGATATTAAGTCAGGTATATTACTTGGTCTTCTCTTAATCTCCATTTCTGTCACAGTAGTCCTTACCAGGCATTCCTTTCTTACCAATTAGCTCAGGTAGGAGGCACTGTGCTGGATGTCCTTCAGAGCATGGCTGTCCAAGATGTCTCTCTAGAGTGGGGTGTCAGAGGCACAACTATTTTTTTAGATTCTTTTTAATGACAAAGAACTCTCAGGACTTTGGGCTATTTCTGCATTTATGGTGCTTAGTATCTTCATTGCCAAAGGGGATTTTTGCATGGTCGCCCTTCATTCTGTCCTCCCTTGTGTGTCTAGAAGAGATCAGATGTGCATTTTGAATCTTTAGGATGCTTTCCCCCATACTGGGTAGAATGGCAATCCAGAAGGTTCTTGCCCTTTCACACAGAAGCCACGCACTACTAATTTCAAGCATTCTGATTTAGCCTGACTGCAACTTTCCCAAGTCCATGTCAGTGGTCACCACCTATCTCGTGTCAAAAGGAATGAAAATCATCCCCTGTCTGGATGATTAGGATCTAGTGTTTATTTCCGGAGTTGTACAGCAGAATGTGTATTTGCTGCAGTTTTTCTACTCCTGGAATTGCTGTGAACTTAAATTCCCATTTCATCTGATTTTTATCTACTGGTATTTATTGAAGCAAGGATATGTTGGGCCTTTTCATCTTAAAACACCTCCTGGGCCTGGGCCTTTTCATCTTAAAACACCTCCTGGGCCTGTTAGCTGCTACACAGTCTTTTGTCTACCACTCTACAGGTGGTTCGTTATGCAAAGTACCATATTAGAGTGTTTTCATTAGATCTTGAAAGAGTGCAGTTGGGCCCAAGGCATGGCCCTTTGCTAGTACTGGACAAGGACCCCCCACCCCCACCCAGGTCACAGTCAAAAGTTTTTCAGGCACAGATGAAACACCAGGTGGTGGTTTTCCCCATACATTGTCCTTGTAGAGAAGCTCTTTTTGATCCAATTCCATCAGCCTCTGTAGATATAATTGTTTTCTCTTTTAGATGGCTGAGGTTTGTAGTTGTAAGAACACTCTCCAGAACCTGTAAGCTATACAGGAGACTGCACTGCACCTCAGTGTGGAAGAAGGGATGGCAGTATTGCTAAAGATCAAGGCATTTTAATCTTGCTATTGTACAGATGTTAGAATGAAAGGACAGCATGGTGGTAGTGTGGTGGATCAGCAAACAAGGGAAGGCACACTCCTGCCCCTGCTGTGGAGAGGTGGTAAAAGTGTTATGGTTTGTGTGTGTGTTGTTTTTTTTTTTTTTTTTTGTTAATAAACTAGTTCCTTTTAGGTAGTCCACATTTTGGGTAATTCCAAAAGTATTGTTAGATGCAGTGTTGATAGCTGTGACATTTTTCTGCATTGCTGCCTTTGCTAATGTTTGTGCTGCAGCAACTTGGCATTCCCTGCTTACATTTCTGAAGCTTTACAGATTGGACTTCTGGGCCTAGGTCTTCCTTTGGAGCCACAATAACTAAGGGAAACTTTCCCAGGAGGCCCAGTTGGATACTCTTCTCTGTATGTCCTGCAGCCAGACCTGTGCCACACCAGATTTAAAAGTTGTAAGTAGTTGCATTAATGCTAGATCCATTAATAGAGCTCTGACTTCCAAAGGTTTTTATAGGTTCATAGGTAGGTACTAGGCTATCTGCCCGAGGGCATTTGTAAGCCTAGCCAGAGTGTGTCGGCTTTCGCCATCCCATTGATTAATTAACTGATCCTCTGTCAAGCAGAGCCAATGAAGTGATCCCAGGGGACTATTTTCTGTTACCCATCCACTCGTCAAGGTTTCTCTTGAAGAGCATTAGTGAGGGGCTCTGCCTGATGTAATGTGGAATTTTGTTCCAAAGCATGGGGAGTCTCTGTGACAGGAATCTATCAATCCAGCATTTTCTGTTTATTGTTGTGGTGAAGTTTAGCTCACTAGAGCGCGTGGCTCACAGTGACTTGGATTTCTTTAGGTGGAGCATGTCCATCAATTCTGAGTTGGACATGGCTTTGTAAGTCAGGCAGAGATCACCTCTGAGTAAGCAATATGCCACTGAGTACAGCTGGAGTTTTTTCAGTTGGGCTGCATATGACATATGTTTGAGACCAGTAATCCTCTTGGTGAGGTACTTTTGTGGTCTTTCCAGCTGTTGGAAGTGTCTTGTGAGGTACATCCTTTTTATCCTATCCTCCTCTGTTTGCCTTTGTCTCCGTGATACTTTTGACATGGTGCAAGAATGGGAGACAGGGGATAGATAATATAAAACAGGCTGGGAAAGTTGTAACTGTTGAGCAGTCCTAGTGCCTTTTGGTAAGGAGACTTTAGTGTTTTACAGCTGGAATGCTATTTTTACAGATCGAGCATTTTGGTTAAGAACCCCAACTTTCACCATTCTACAGTACAGAACAAAAGTGCGTATGTGTGTATACAGTTTTATATATATTCATATATTCTGTTTACACACACACACACACACACACACACACACACACACACACACACACTGTTTATGCAGTTTTAAGAACGGTGAAATGTTCCATTCTGGCAATCTGTAATAAAATAGAGAGGTAGTTTTTACTGATATTCTAGTTTTAAATATTGAAACTTTTGTAGCAGTAACACTGAAAGATGTTTTAATTTCTTATATTTTTTTATGTTTAAAATATTTTAGGTCTCCTCAATCGAGGACACAGTTGCCTGTTTTATAACTATTAAAAGTTTAGTGACACAGCAGCTGGTTTATCAAGCTATGGAATGAAGCACAATATTTCGCCCTGGATGAATAGGAATATTAAATGATGACCAAAAGGGATGCTACATGGTAGCTGTTTTAAAAGATAGTGTCAGACCTTGAGTATGATGGAACAAAAAGTAAGCAAAACAACCTTCAGTGCTATAGGGAACAAAGAATTAAGAGTAAGCAGAATATCTTAAAAGTCAAATGGCCCTTTATAAAGGCGGGTGGAATTTGTTTATAAGTCAGTATTCGAAAAAGCATGCCCTCATTTCTTGCCTCAGGGTGCACAAACACTGTGTGCCCTTATTATTGCTGATAACCAATTACTTTCAGAATGCCATTTCATCCTTTTGAGACTTGAAGTACACATTTCCTCTATGACCTAAAAGATTAGATCCAACAGCTTAGTTAACGGGATTCAACTTAAGTTAGGTGTTTTTACACAAAATACCAGTTACAATTATAAATAATCACAACAAAATGAATATAAATGGATAGTTTGAAATCTGCACATAGTAATCATCCATGTCTGACCTCTCAAGCTGTACCCATGGAACAGCCAACAGCCCCAGAATGGTTGAGTGTAGTACCCTAATTGGAGTATGTGGCACCATTAATTTTTGTTCAGCTAACAGGACGATCGATATTCATACAAGCACAAATATACCAAAACACCATAACTTTATAAATAATCCTACCAAACAAGCAGTATCAGACAGTGTAGATCTTTGCAGTACAGTAGCAATATGTTGGTAAGAATATGTACAGGCTAGTAACTTGTCAGTAGAGTTCTATACCAACTGTAGACTAGTCGAGGACATTGCAGTAATCCAGGTGTAATGAAACCAAGGCATGAACTACTGCTGAAAGATCAGCTTGAGATAAAATGTGCTTGGTCTTAGATGTGTTTCGTGAATGAAAACATGAAAACTTAACACCTGACACCTGGTTTTGGAAAATCAGCCTGTAGGCTTAAGACAACACCAAAATTATGTACCTTTCCAACAAATTGAACCTTGCTCCCATCATAAAAATATAGTTTGGAGGTGATTGGGCAGAAAACGTCTTCAGGGTAGCATGAATTGCCATGGCCTCAGTTTTAGACGTGTTCGTTTTCAACCAGTTATAAGAAAGTCATCAGTATACGACTTCAGGATTGCCAAATGGAGGAGACATGCTTGTAATTTTGTCCTCTAGAAAAGAGGAAAATTTGGGTGCCATCCACATAACACGGTATGTTAATCCCCTCCTCCTAATGGAAGCATATGCAGTGTGAACATTAGTGGTCTTAAGAACCCTGTGGGCCTCCATAGCTGAGGAATGAGATGCATACCAGTCTAAGACCATAGAGTGTGGGCCACAGTACAACTTAAAAGATTCAAACTGTCCTGCGCAGTAGTGTCCAATGCAGTTAAGAGATCCAGGAAGACCAAAACTGAATAAAGATGCTTTCCTCTTGTTATCAATAGAGAATTTACCACCCAAGTGAAGGCAGATTCTTTATTGTGAGAGTGAAATCCAGATGGATATGGATCCATGAGTCCATTATTTCAGAGATGGATTTGAGGTTGCACTGTATCACTTTCTCAGTGACTTTACCAAGGAATGGGAAGGGATGAGACTGGGTGGAAGTTATCAAGTTTATATTGGGATCAAATATCGATTCCTTGAGTATAGGGATTTCACTGACTTCTTTCAAGGCTAATGGAAAAGTCCCTTGTTTCAGTAATCGGGAACATTGTTACTTCTTCGGTTGTGTTTAAACATAAGCTGGGGTTTAAGGACAGCAAGGCAGGTCTGATAGCAACAATCTTGATGGAGAATAAGTCTTGAAAGTTTAAAAAAAAAAAAAAACTTGAGTGAACTGTATAAGCACTGTGCATTCTGGCAGCTGATGGAATTCCTTCACAGTTGTAATTGATAAGATTAGTAGAAATATTGCAACGAAGACAGGATCCAGCATAGCTAAATTTTGCATTAGGTTGGACTAAATTTTGATGTTTTTAATTTTTAAATATGGTCATACTCTTACCTATGGAGAATGTCACGGCTGTACTAATTTGCATAGCTGCAGGATGATTTCTGATTGTCAGCATGACTTCAGGCTTGACCATAGAGTTGAAATTGTTGTGTCCAGTGCAACTGGTAACAGTTCTTCTGCTTGAAAATAAAAGAAGTGTGATGGCTGCTGTTTTTCTGCACCATCCCAAAATCCTTTTATATGCTTATCCTCTGATTCAGTGTTGTCTGTTTTCATCTGATTCAACTAGGAGTTGTAGATCTGACCTCAGCACCAAATTTGAAGCTCCTTGGTTCCAGGACTGTGACTCTTCCCCCTACCAATAATTCCCTGAACTCCATCTTAGTATCTCAGATCTTGTTTGCTACCTGAAGTGTTTGGCTTTGCCATTGAGGGCTGTTACTGCTGCATCCTTTTGAGTGCTAATTTAGAAGTTGTTGGCTTCTATTCCCCTATCCCTCCTTTACTGAGAGATGGTCTTTCTCTCTTCTTCACAATTTAGAATTTGTACAGTGTTAGGATTATTAGATAGTTTAGGTTAGAAGGTGTGATTAGTTTAGTGTTATGTTAATGTATATTGGTGTTTAGTGCAGTTAGAATTCTTCATAGAGAAGTGTGTTGTGCTTGTTTTTATTATGTATTTCATTAGGCTTTGTTATAGCTGTAGATTAGTGATAGTGAAATAGTTACAGTAATTCAGCCATAGTTCTAACCTGTGTGTATGTGTGTTGTGCTTTTCAATAATGGCTGACAATCAAGGCTTTAAGAACTGTGCAGAGTGTGGGCACAAGTTAAAACCCCAGGACCTAAACTTCTTATGTGTATTGTTTGGCAGCTGCCCTCTTTGACACTCCATGTCAGGCTTGTTCCGATTTCATCTCCTGCACCTTGCAGACTAAAAGGGAGAAATTAATAGTAATGGGACTCCTTCCTCCTCCAACAGGGTCTGCCATCCCTTCTCCTACCTCTACTGCCTAATCGTCTTGTACCAAGGATAAGAGAGAGAGATTATGAGAAGGAGCTTGAGAACATTAAGCAAGACAGAGTTAAATAAAAGTTGAAAGAAAAGGAAAAATTGGACTCCAAGATGTCCAGCAAGCATTACCCAGACCTGAAATTAGTTTCAGCATTGGAACCCAAGGTGCCAAGATATTTGGAGCTGACAGTTTCTCAGTTCCACACGTCTCCTACTCCTGTACAGATTCTCCACTGATCTAATGAGTCCTAGACTGCACTCAGCTATCCATCAGTAAGGAAGGTATTCTAGACCACCATCAGTGGCATCATTGTCTTGGTCATAGAGAAGTCTGTCCGAACAGGATGTCGACAGAATGATGAGAAAGTTCCTTAGAATGCAGCTCCAGCTTTGGGGTTCTCTTCATACTGTCTTCTGGGAGTGTACCAAGTGTTGGGCCATCTACCCCCTCCCTGTATCTTATCTGGAACTGCCTGTTCCTCCACACCAGTTGTCTTGAACATGATCTGCCCTGTTGCTGGAGCTGGTAATTTAAATTAATTTGACTCTGACAGGTTCCCTCTTGTGTTCTGATCCAGAAGTGTCTAGGAGACAAAGTTTTGGCTGTGTGGCTCTATGAGATGGGCTGACTTTGAAGCATTCGTAGTAGTCTCTTTCTTTCTGTGCATTGGAGCTCGACAGCTTGGCACAGAGAACTGTCTCAGGATTGAGACCCCTTGGTTCCAAGGTTTCTTTTCTGTATCGGGGCATGGGGGTGCCAGTGGGGCAGATGGCATTCTCTGCCTTCAAGGTTTTCAAATGGGTCCTTTTCAGTGCCGAGGGAAGAGGTGCTTTCATCCAGGTTGACTACATCTGAACCCTGACGGGAGTCTGCTTCTGCTTCTAATCCTTCTGTTAGACAGGTACAGTTGGTTTCACAGGCTTCCCAGGCAACCGGCTATATAAATTCCCTTCTGATTTAATTTCCAAATGCTTCCGAGGCAACCTGCTATATAAACTCCCATCTGATTTCAGAAGCCTCTGATTCTTCCCCAGGAAAGGTTCACAGTAAACAGGCATGCAAGCAAAAGCACTTAGACTCTTCCCCAGAGTCCGTCACCAAAAATACAGATTTGGATGAAGGAGAAGGCTCCACTAGATTTACCTCAAAAGGCATCATCTTCAGCAAGATCCTTGAATTGATGAAGCAGAGGGGGGATTATCCACAGATGGTCTGTGTTCCTGTAAGCCTTTGGTTCCAGCTGATCTTTGTCTTGGGTGGTAATGCCTGTTGACCCACTCATTGATGTCACAACTGGCATGAAGGAATCTGATTTGGTGGAACCCATCCCTAAGAAAACCAGTAGGATTCTAGCAGCGCCCACAGACAGGAGACACTAGAGCAGAGGTCCACCTGTGGATAAGATAGTTGTGGCAGCCACAAAGAATGAATCATCTGAAGAAAGTTCCTCAGTCCATCCCCTAATAGGGTGTCTAGAGATATGGTCTGTTTTGGGAAATGGACATATGCTTTAGTGACTTTAGCACTGTAGTACTGAAATTATTTATCCCATGCCACTAGATTTCAGAGACCCCCGACTAAGGATATTTCCAGGTCTCCATCAGGTATTTTACCTGTGGATGTTCAAAAGACAGTGGACTCCCAGCTTTCTACCCTCCAGTCTCCCTCCAACATAGCTCTGCAACTGCTTTCCAGTGCAGCTGACAGCATGGCAAAGGCAGCAGTCACTGGCATTACCATTCTTTGGCATTCCAGGATGTCTCTGAGAATTTGCAGACATCTTCAGGATGTCTTTCATTAATGCCCTCTTTGACTGGTTCACCATGTTTGGACCTAAAGTAAAAAAATCTGACTAGGAATCAACGGGATGGTAAGACCGTATCTCCAGTAGGCATTCACTTCTCCATGCCCCAGAGATTCCTACTCTAGGATTTAGAAAGGCTGAAAGACGATGCAGTTCAGAAAATCACAGAATTCTTAACCAGGTAACTCCTGGCAAATAGATCCCTTAATGACAGAGGAGAAGATAGCAATAATGGACGCCACCCTGGAGGCAGAGATGGACTGCATAACCAGGACTTTCCTGGACCCTGTACTGAAAAGCCCTTTCAGTGCCCCTGAAGGGATTGCCTGACTACTGCATGTTTGGAGGCAGTCGGGGGGGCTCTTGCTTCTGCACCTTCAAGCCTGTTGAAACATAACCAATGACTCTTACATGCTAAACAGAATTTCTAGAGGCTCTTCCATACCATCTTTCCTTCCCCATATCGAGTAGAAAAAAAAGTTCCTGATCTGCCACTGTGAATTTCCACTGAGTGGAACAAGTTTACAGGATGCTGGAAAAAATGATTCATCCAACCAGTACATGAAGACCAGTAAGAATCTCGAGGTTCTGCTTAGTACCCAAGAAAACAAGAGACCTTAGACCCATTTTAGTGACTTTAGCACTCGAGTACTGAAATTTTTTATCCCATGCCACTAGATTTCAGAGACCTTATCCACTTAAATCATTATGTCAAGAAGCAGCAAAAATGTTGTTGTGGAAAGAAAAATATCCACTTGAATACTAATCTTCATTTCCTACCTGTCTAGAATGTACCTAATTTGATTTACCATTATGATTATTCACTGTTTTCCACCGTCTTCCTTCTACTTTTTTTCCTCTTTCAGTTTTCTTTTCTTTCCCCTTGAGTTTATTTTCTTTATTGTTCCTTGGTATTACTACTTTTTATTTCAGTCCCCCATCATAGTTTTGTCTCGCAGCACTTCTCTTCAGTTCTTCCACAAAAGTCTTTTTCATGCAAATTCTAAAAGATTCTGTTCTTGGCTTAAAACACCTTTTTCTTACCTATTTCCTATACCCTGTTTGCAGTCATTTCTACTGGTAAAATCTCCATTTCCATTCCCTTGATGACTTACTTAGAATAATTTCTACTTTATAAATGTAATATTCTGTGTGATGGTTATAATCCCTTTTTTCTCTGATTTATAACCTTTTATTTGTGTTATACATAAATGGGTTCCATCTGTGTAGCTCAAAACCATCCCTTCAAATCAGGTAATCCTAAACCACCTTGTTCTAGGGTGAGAATCCGCTTATCCCACGTTGCCTTCTTTCCCTCCCAAATAAAATTTCAAGTCTTTATTAATTATAGACTACAGAATCTCCTGTCTTTGATAAAAAAAAAATATGTATGACCTGTACGTTAAACCGAAGGGAATAGGAAACATTTTTGCTGCTTCTGTCTTATGATCCTTGTCCATAATCAAGAGCTTGAAGATTCTCAATATTTGTATCTCCTTTTGTTTAGTCTCTTTCACATAACTTTAGCTGCCGTAATAAAATCATTTTTAATCCATGCACCTGAATATTTCATCCTGTCATGCCCACTGAAGTACAGGGATTGCTGAACCAGTTCATATTTAGATATGTAGTTAGCTGTTATAGCCTTTTTTTATCATTTATTTTATATCATGAAAAAATTTAAAACTGCCTTCAAATCTTCTACAACACTAAAATGTCCTTTTCTGGATTATGTTGGATATGTGCAACATATTTTGAAAGTAAAAGACAGTTTTCGTGATTGGGATACCAGATGCATCCTTGAGTTTGTAAACTTCGTTTAATTTTTATCCCATTCACTAGCTCTTCCTTTTGAAGAAATTTCTATTTCTTAACTCTTGAATCATGTCCATTATGCATTCCTAAAAAAAAAAAAAAAAAAAAAAAAAAGTGCCAGTAAGCCATTTTTATTTCATTACCCTGCACCTTTATCTTTGTTTTTATTGGTGCATAATCTGTAATAATTTTAGGATGCTTTTCAAATCTTTCAGTTAAATACACATGTTCATATAAAATATAACTTCTGGCTAGTCTAGCCCAGTTATTGCACCTTCGGGAAAAATCTGTAACTTCTGTCTGGGTTCTTTCTAGTAAATTCATATCTCCCATATCAGATATTCTCCCGTGCTTCTTCAGAAGTCTATCTTATTTTGTTATATTTCCCCTTGAAGGTCTTCTTGTTGTATCCTCACTTTTGCAGATCAGGTTCCAGTCCCCACTCATAAGTAATATTCCTGCTGAAAACGTACTGCAGTTATTGGTGACATATAAATGCATACCAACATAAACTTTTCACCCCTGGCAAAATCCCTTTACAACCACACATTTACCATTACTGTCGTTTTTCTTTTGTCACTATTGGAGCCTTTCTAGATTTCAGTGTTATTGCTCCCCTTTTTCTTTGTCCCGAATATTCTGCTGAATGCCTACCCTGAAATATTTTCTTTGTCAAATTCACATGCTCATTTCTATCCAAATGTGGCTCCTGCAGCATTGATATTTGCAATATGAATTTCTCTCTTTTTAACACCTTTATTGAATTATCCCTTAATTCATAGGCAAATGTACATTAATATAAAAGAAAACAAACCAGGTCCACAAATTCTCAGTTACAAACTTTGTACATCACATGTATTATTTTGTGTAATTATCATCAATCCAACATTACTTAAATTGCTCAGTTCCTGCCTTCTCTTAAAACCAATTCCTTATCCAAGAGATTATACTGCATGTGTTGTTCGTACAATTTACATTGTTTTCTGTGTAATGTTCTGCAAAAAGAAAAATCTGTGGAATCCCTCGGAGTGTCAGAAAACCCAGTATGTAACCTATACTGGGTCAGAAACAAACCAAGCAGAAACTTTGCAGTGTGGAGGGTGTGAAGTTCACTCCTTGAAATATGTTATAAACATAGTTCAGTAATAAAATTCACACTTTAAAATGCGTACTACAAATAATAAAATAGTAGGTAGTCCACAGTTGAGTTAAAAATGGAATATCCTTTAAACACACAAACAAGCGATCCTAGTTGAGTACAATGAAAAGCATAGAAGACATTCATTAATTTATATATAATCAGGTTATTTGGAGCAAGGAAGTGGTTACAGAGGGTGGTTCTGTTAAGAGCAGTAAAAGCATTAAACTCATTCCTTTAACCAAATCCTCCTCCTCCCGTAACACCATATTGTAAACTGAGACTGTGCTACCCTAGAAATGAAACTTAAAAGCTAGAGACAAATTAAAACATATAGTTTAACAACAGCTTATTAAGGCTAACCTAGTAATCCAAACTATTAATTAAGAAACCAACTAACAAAAAGATCTGCCATTAAACATCTATCAGAATAAATATTAGTAACTTATAAAATGAGATAAGAAGTCTATAGGTCAATTCATTAATCAAGATAAGGCTGAAAAGTGTGATGGGTGAAATTTACAAAGATTTTTTAGTGCATCTGCAAAGTCGGTAGCTGTTAGGTTTTTGTGTTTGTTCCAAGTAAAAAAAAGAAATTTCAGCAATTATTGACACCTACATAATCAACAGGTAATGCCTGTGAGTGCAGCAATCTAAAGTTAAGGTTGCCCATGCTAAAACACATGTTGCTGGCAGTGTTCCAACCTAAAATAATTACTACCTATCTTCTTCTCCTCCTTTTGGCTTTTCCCATTAGGGGTCGCCACAGTGGAACAACAGTCTGTAGAACGATTGCCAGTGGAGTTTTATGGTGTCGTGTTGACAGCCTGACACCCGGTCTTCCACTGAAGAAAGACACACACACTCGCACCTAGGGCCAGTTTAGAGTGTCTAATCCACCTCCAGCATGTCTAGGATGTGGGGGGAAACCTGAGCACCTGGATGAAACCCATGCAGATGCAGGGAGGACATGTAGACTCCACACAACAGAAGCCACCCCAGCCGAGAATCAAATCGGAGAACCTGTCGCTGTGAGGTGGCAACCATAACTGCTGCCCCAAAATAATTGATACCTATTTTTTTTTTTAATTTCTGTTCCTCTCTATGTTGTGAAAAACAGCTTGCATGCCATCAGTAAACATTAACTTTTAGCGCTAAAATGTGCACTGACTACTTTTAAATAAATAAAACTGAGCAGTAGACTTGTATTAAACTACTACTGCTTGCGAGTCGGCTATTTTTGTAACTTATTCACTTCCCACAGTTTCAGACTTTATTTATTTTTCACTGAACTGCTTGACAATGTATCTTTACATTTTAATTCCACTGTATGGTGCACAGTTCACTTGGCAATCTTCACACTGCATTTGGGTAATTGCTTGCATCTGCAGACTCAAGCTGGTAATAAAGCAAAAAACAAAACAAAAAAAAACAGCTACTGAGTTTGCTGATGCATGAAAGAATCTTTGTAAATTTCACCCTCTCATGATTGATTAATTGATCTGTAGACTTCTTATCTCTCGGTGAAAGTTTTTGCTAATGTAAAGTATCTGCTGACTTTGGAAATGCAATAAAAGACCGTGTTCCATGTCTTTCATCATTTTATCATATTTTCCAAGCTTATTTTCTTAAAAAAACTTGTCTGTAGCTCAAACCAAGCATATTATTCTGGATTTCCCCCTTTGTAACAGGATAAATTATCATCCTAACTCTACATGTAATGTGATCAGTACACTTGCATCCCAACAGATCAGGATTATATTAATTTTAACAGTCTTCTATCATGACTTTCCTACAATGTTGCAATATAAAAGCTGGCTACCATAAAACTAAGAAAATGTATTTCTTGCTGTAATGTCTTTAATATACAATAGTCACTGATAGGACCACACACCTCACACATAGCTGACTATATAAAATATCTTTGTAGTTATACCAAGCAATTTATATCATGATTTTTGTATAGATATTGCAACAAAAACTGTTTTACGGTTATTTTTTCCACTCCATTCTGTATCCTGATGAATAAACATGAAGTGGGGAATATAATTCACAGTACACCCACCAGTTCAACACCAGTTAACAAAATTCCAGTCTTTTCTCAGCTACTTCATCATGAAAAGGCACATTTCCCATGTTTATCCATGTTTCTAATAGAAGTGATGTTTTGTGGTCTCCGATTTATTCACTAATTTCACAATGTTTCTGGTCTTCTTCCTGATCTTCCAACATCAGTGCCTGGTTCAGGTCCAGGGTACACACAATTCTTTAACTGCGGTATTCTTTTCTGTCATTCAAGCATTTACCTTTGGAATAATATTAAAGTTTAATGGCTTTGTTATTGTCAGAAGAATGAGAAGCAGTATTCTGCCATTTGCTGGCTCACCCTTTGTTGACTAAATTTTTATTCCCTCATTAGCCTGTTCTGTATCCAAAAATGTCAAAAAAAATTCTGAAGAAAGTTGGATACAGCAAAGTCTTACACTTGCCTGCCGATGTTCTCTGATTGCTTCTGTTCTGCCTGGAATACAGTGAATAATCAGTTTCTACAACTTTCCTGTCCCCAATTTTTAATACTTTTCCTTTCTGCCACAGTTTTTTCAGGAGCAACTCTCTTTTTCACTGATTTTCTTCTCCTGGACATATTTGGAACATACACATGATGCGACCTCTCAGTTAACAAATCTTGCTATGGAATACCAGTCTAGTTGCTTATCTGCCTTTCATAAAATTAATATTGTATATTCTTTCCAGTTTCCCCAGTACAGAGAAAATCTAAGAACTTCAAACTCCAGTATTTTTAAAACCGCTCTTGCTTAATAAGTCTTGTGCTCAGCCAGTCTCCATTTCAGTTCAGGCTCTAATTTTTGGAGTTTTTTCAGCTCTTCTAAATAGCTAGTATAAAGCTGCTTCTATTTTCAACCCTTTTTTATTTAACTTTATATATCCTTTCAGTGATTCACTTTATTTATACAAACCTGTGTGCCTTTGTCTTTTTTTTTCTTTTAAATTCCTGGAAGTTATCTTCTATATCAAAGCTGAAACTTGAACTGTTTGACAAATTGTTGCAATATTCTACATGGCCAGAGTTTTTTCTTCACCTTTTCTGATTGCTTTTTTCAAAATATCTTTTGTGTCTTCCAGGCAGAGTAGTTACTAGTTAATAGCTGAATTTTATGACGAATAATAACTTTTATACTAGCTTTTTTGTTTCGGTTTTCACATAAGAAGAGCTAATCAACCTGTTGAGCTGTTCACAGACATTGTGGAAGTCCTACCTTAATATATTATTAATGCTAAATGTTCTGTTAAATCTAGAGTATATTCATAGTTTCATCTCCTACTTATCTGAAAGACCACAAACAATACTAAATATAAACACTGGGGCTTTTGGATCTTGCAAGCACATTCTTTATTTACTATAGTAACTGGGGATTATATCACTGCTTTATACTTAATATGCTCATGGGTACATACTAGGCTATTGATCTTTGAGGATCTTAAGCCCTTTACATTCCCATTCTAGTTTATAGCCTTTATATTTTACATAGAAATAACCCAGAGATGGGATGAAAGATATGTTGGAACATTTACATGTTTCCTTTGTCCATAAGGGATAGGGGAGTTAAACTGGGGCCGAAGTTTGTGGTTACCCATCTTTTCGTCCAAATTATGTTTGAATTTAGTAAGATAAGTACTGTATTTTATGTGGAGGGGAAGACCATTCCATAGAAGTAGTATTATGTATGATTCATGTTGTCCCTGTAAAATGTTTTATTTCTTTTCAGAAGAAATTCAAATCCCCTGAGTGGTTGTGTGTGTTACCATTGGACTTACAAATGTGTAATAGAATCTGACAGAGCAGGATCTGTTGAAGCTCCATACTTGAGGCTGATGTTGTCTCTCTATAGCCTGCATCATAGGGAAGAGGCACAAGGCTTTGAGATAGTCTGTTTGTTTATGACTTAGGCCTTTGATTTTTTTTTAATGTGGTCATTCAGTTATGATAAGGAGTTGGACAGGTACATACCAAAAGGACATTGTACGCAGTGTTTGTCCTAGTGAGTGCCAAGTGCAGTGGAATGATTGCATCATTTGATTTGGACACAATACCTTCAGATATGAGCTGCATAATGAAAAGGGGGCTTCCTTACAACAGTGGATACATAGTGATCAAAGAGCAGTTCATTGTTGCATAGGTTCCCAGATCCCAAACTATGGGATACATTTTCGGGAATATATCGTCAGTGTAGTAGTTTCAAGGTGAGTCATGATTTAGTCCATGCTTTTGACACACCTGCTATTTGTTTGTTCAAGCCCTCTTTGAGGATCTTGTCCTCTGGGGGAGTTTATGATGGTGCCAAGTTTGTAGTTGTCTGCAGACTTGATCATCTGCATACATTTTAACATAAGTTTTGACCTTTGTGAGGTAAATACCAAAGAGGAGTGTCCAAAGGACTGAACACTGGGGTACATCTGTAGTGACAGTTTTGTTGGAGTAGGTAGAGCCACCCACCCTGACTACCTGGATTCTGTTTGTGAGCCAGTTTGCTATACTGTGAATTACACAGGGATTGACTTATAGCTGGGAGAATTTATCTGTGATACTGGTGTGTGGGATGGTGTGGAATGCCTTTGTGAAGCCTAGATATGGGATATGTAATGTTTTTCCCTTGTCTGTTGCTTCAGTTACGTTTTCAAAGAAGTCAGTCAGGTTAAGTAGGCAGGATCTCCCCTTGATGAATCTGAATGTGATTGTGAAGAGAGTGTGTAGGGTACATGTATCCTTGCATATTAATTCTATAATAATCCTTTCCATAGCCTTTCAGCTGAGACTGGTCAGACTTATGGGTCTGTAATTACTGAAGCCTACCTTTATGTAAGAGAATAGCTTTTGTTGTCCTCCATCAATTCATCTGCCCCAAAGCTTATTTTGAGGCTGATATTGAATAGCTTTTGTAGGAGATCAGACTACTCATGTTTCAGGTTGACCAGTAGGCAGGTATACTATCTGGCCCTAGCGATCTAATGCTGTTGGTCTTTGGTAGTGCCTCCATAACCTGTTTTGGGGATTTTTTTTTTTTTTTGAGGTGGTATGTAGGTGTGCATTAGTGATTTGAGAATATAGGAGGGCAAGGCAGGTGAAGCTTAAGATGAATGTTTCTGCTTGTATATTGCCAATTGTCTCTGGGTCTGGGTGTGTGATGTAATTTACTATTAGCTCTATAGAGTACTGAACAATGTTTCTTTAATGATGTTAAAAATCTCAGAAAGCTTTGTGGTTGGTCTTCACCTAGGTGGCTAGGTTTAACTGATATCTGGCTTTGGCTAATTTGCTTAGGCTCCAGAGTTTCTTGTTCAAAAAACAGCATTAGTTTTCATTGCAAAATTGTGAAAGTATATTAATATACTGTATCCTTAAGAGGAGCAGCGTCCTAAGACGTGTATTATCCTTGGTTAGGAAAATATTTGGCTGTTTGAAAATAACAATCGAATGACATACAGTATTTATGAGTAGAAGTTCATTTGCTACAGTGCTGCAGGATTTCTGTGTGAAGAAAATTTCTGTTGTACGTCTTTACAACCTTTACCCCTCCGCATCTTATCTGAGGTGCTTTGCAGTAAGTTGAGGACACACATTCACTTG